>NW_027597219.1:0-93901 GCF_964194155.1 Cetorhinus maximus | reverse complement strand
TTTAACCTCCCCATGATCTCACTCTCTGTCCCTTGAACTGTCCCCCTGATCTCACTCTCTGTCCCTTTAAACATCCCCCTGATCTCACTCTCTTTTCCTTTAACTGTCCCCTGATCTCGGTCTCTGACCCTTTAAATGTCCTCCTGATCTCACTCTCTGTCCCTTTAATTGTCACCGATGATCTCATTCTCTGTCCCTTGAACTTCCCCGTGATCTCATTCTCTGTCCCTTTAAACTCCCCATGATCTCACTTTCTGTCCCTTTAAACCTCCCCGTGATCTCACTCTCTGTCCCTTTAACCTCCCCGTGATGTCACTCTCTGACCCTGTGACCTCCCCGTGATATCACTCTCTGTCCCTTTAACTTCCCCTTCATCACACCCACTGTCCCTTTAACCTCCCCGTGATCTCATTCTCTGTCCCTTTAACCTCCCCGTGATCTCACTCTCTGTCCCATTAACGTCCCCCTGATCTCACTCTCTATCCCTTAAGCCTCCCCGTGATATCTTTCCCTGTCCCTTTAATTCCCCGTGATCACTCTCTGTCCCTTTAACCTCCCCGTGATCTCACTCTCTGGCCCATTAACCTCCCCCTGATCTCAGTCTCTGTCCCCTTAACTTTCCCGTGATCTCACTCTCTATCCCTTAAACCTCCCCATCATATCACTCTCTGTCCATTTAAACTCCCCGTGATCTCATTCTCTGTCCCTTTCACCTACCGGTGATCTACCTCCCTGTCCCTTTAACCTCCTCTTGATCTCACTCTCTGTCCCTTTAACCTCCCCGTGATCTCACTCTCTGTGCCTTTAACCTCCCCGTGATCTCATTCTGTCCCTTTAACCGCCCCGTGATCTCAATCTCTGTACCTTTAACCTCCCCGTGATATCACTCTCTTTCCATTTAACCTATCCATGATCTCACTCTGTGCCTTTAATCTTCCCTGATCTCATTCTCTGTTCCTTTAACTGTCCCCCGATCTCAATCTCTGTCCCTTTAACTGTCCCCTTGATTTCACTCTCAGTCCCTTTAATTGGTCCCCGATCTCACTCTCTGTCCCATTAATGGTCCCTGCTCTCTCTCTGTCCCTTTAACTGTCCCTGATCTGACTCTCTGTCCCTATAACTGTCACTGATCTCAATCTCTGTCCTTTAACATTCCCGTGATTACACCCTCTTTCCCTTTAAACTCCTCGTGATTTCACTCTCTGCCCCTTTAACCTCACCGTCATCTCACTCTCTGTCCCTTTTACTTCCCTGTGATCTCTCTCTGTCCCTTTAATCTTCCCATGATCTCACTCTCTATCCCTTTAATCTCCTCTTGATCTCACTATCTGTCCTTTTAAACTCCCCGTGATCTCACTCTTTCGCTTTAACCTCCCCGTTAACTCTCTCTGTCCCTTTAAACTCCCCGTGATCTCACTCTCTGTCCCGTTAACCTCCCCGTGACCTAAATCTCTGTCCCTTTAACTTCCCAGTGATCTCACTCTCTGTCTCATTAACCTCCACCTAATCTCACTCTCTGTCCATTTAACCTCCCCATGATCTCACTCTATATCCCTTAAACGACCGCGTGATATTGCTTTCTGTCCCTTTAACCTCCCCTTGATCTCACTCTCTGTCCCTTTAACCTCACCGCGATCTCACTCTCTGTCCCTTTAACCTCCCCGCGTTCTCAATCTCTGTCCCTTTAACCTCACCGTGATATCACTCTCTGTCCCTTTAACCTCTTGGCATCTCAATCTCTGTCCCATTAACCTCCCACTGATCTCACTCTGTCCCTTTAACCTCCCCGTGATCTCAAACTCTATCCCATAAACCTCCCCGTGATCTCACTCTCTGTCCCTTTAACCGCCCCATGATCTCAGTTTCTGTCCCTTTACCTTCCCCGTGATCTAACTCTCTGTCCCTATAACCGGCACGTGATATCACTCTCTGTCCCTGTAACCTCCCTGTGATCTCACTCTCTTTCACTTTAACCTCCCTGTGATCTCACAGTCTGTCCCATTAACCTCACCGTGATCTCACTCTCAGTCCCTTTAACTTCCCCGTGATCTCACTCACTGTCCATTTAACTTCCCCGTGACCTCACTCTCATTCCTATTAACCTCCCCGTGATATCACTCGCTGTCCCATTTACCTTCCCGTGATTTCACTCTCTGTCCCTTTAACCTCCCCGTGATCTCACTCTCTGGCCCATCAACCTCCCCCTGATCTCACTCTCTGTCCCCTTAACTTTCCCGTGTTCTCACTCTCTAGCCCTTAAACCTCCCCATCACATCTCTCTCTGTCCATTTAAACTCCCCGTGATCTCATTCTCTGTCCCTTTCACCTCCCAGTGATCTCACTCCCTGTCCCTGTAACCTCCCCTTGATCTCACTCTCTGTCCCTTTAACCTCCCCGTGATCTCACTCTCTGTGCCTTTAACCTCCCCGTGATCTGATTCTGTCCCTTTAACCGCCCCGTGATCTCATTCTCTGTACCTTTAACCTCCCCGTGATATCACTCTCTTTCCATTTAACCTATCCGTGATCTCACTCTGTGCCTTTAATCTTCCCTGATCTCATTCTCTGTTCCTTTAACTGTCCCCCTGATCTCAATCTCTGTCCCTTTAACTGTCCCCTTGATTTCACTCTCAGTCCCTTTAATTGGCACCCGATCTCACTCTCTGTCCCATTAATGGTCCCTGCTCTCTCTCTGTCCCTTTAACTGTCCCTGATCTGACTCTCTGTCCCTATAACTGTCACTGATCTCAATCTCTGTCCCTTTAAACTCCCCGTGATTTCACTCTCTGCCCCTTTAACCTCTCCGTCATCTCACTCTATGTCCCTTTAACCTCCCTGTGATCTCACTCTCTGTCCCTTTTACCTCCCTGTGATCTCACTCTGTCCCTTTAATCTTCCCGTAATCTCACTCTCTATCCCTTTAATCTCCTCTTGATCTCACTATCTGTCCTTTTAAACGCCCCGTTATCTCACTCTTTCGCTTTAACCTCCCCGTTAACTCTCTCTGTCCCTTTAAACTCCCCGTGATCTCACTCTCTGTCATTTAACCTCCCCGTGATCTCTGTCTTTCTCTTTAAAATCCCCGTGTTCTCACTCTCTGTCCCTTTAAACTCACCGTGATATAACTCTCTGATCCTTTAACCTCCCTCTGATCTCACTCTCTGTCCCATTAACCTCCACCTAATCTCACTCTCTGTCCATTTAACCTCCCCATGATCTCACTCTATATCCCTTAAACGTCCGCGTGATATTGCTTTCTGTCCCTTTAACCTCCCCGTGATCTCACTCTCTGTCCCTTTAACCTCCCCGTGATGTCATTCTCTGTCCCATTAACCTCCCCCTTATCTCACTCTCTGTCCCCTTAACTTTCTCGTGATCTCACTCTCTGTCCCGTTAACCACCCCGTGATCTAACTCTCTGTCCCTTTAACCTCCCCGTGATCTCAATCTCTGTCCTTTTAACGACCCAGTGATCTCACTCTATCCATTTAATCTTCCCGTGATCTCAATCTCTGTCCCTTTCACCTTCCCGTGATCTCACTCTCTGTCCCCTTAACTTTCTCGTGATCTCACTCTCTGTCCCTTTAACCACCCCGTGATCTAACTCTCTGTCCCTTTAACCTCCCCGTGATCTCAATCTCTGTCCTTTTAACGACCCAGTGATCTCACTCTATCCATTTAATCTTCCCGTGATCTCAATCTCTGTCCCTTTCACCTTCCCGTGATCTCACTCTCTGTCCCTTTAACATCCACTTGATTTAGCTCTCTGTCACATTAATCTCCCCGTGATCTCACTCTCTGTCCCTTTAACCTTCCCGTGATCTCACTCTCTATCCCGTTAACCTCCCCGTGACCTAAATCTCTGTCCCTTTAGCTGCCCCGTGATCTCACTCTCTGTCCCTTTAACCTCCCCGTGATCTCACTCTCTGTCCCTTTAACCTCCCCGTGATCCCAATCTCTTTCCCTTAAAAGTCCCAGTGATCTCACTCTGTCCCTTTACCCTCCCGTGATCTCAATCTCTGTCCCTTTAACATCTCAGTGATCTCACTCTGACCTTTAACGTCTCCGTGATCTCAATCTCTGTCCCTTTAACGTCCCAGTGATCTCAATCTGTCCCATTAACCTGCAGTAATCTGACTCTCTGTCCCATTATCCTCCACGTGATCTCACTTTCTGTCGCTTTAACTTCACCGTAATCTCTCTCTGTCCCTTTAACCTGCAGTAATCTCACTCTCTGTCCCGTTATCCTCCCCATGATCTCAATCTCAGTTCCTTTAACAATCCAGTGATGTCACTCTGTCCCTTTAACCTCCCCATGATCTCAATCTCTGTCCCTTTAACACCCCAGTGATCTCACTCTGTCCCTTTAACCTCCCCGTGATCTCAATCTCAGTCCCTTTAATGCCCCGTGATCTCACTCTCTGTCCATTTAACCTCCCCGTAATCTCTCTCTGTCCCTTTAACCTGCCCGTGATCTCACTCTCTATCCCTTTAACCTCCCCGTGATCTGATTCTGTCCCTTTAACCGCCCCGTGATCTCATTCTCTGTACCTTTAACCTCCCCGTGATATCACTCTCTTTCCATTTAACCTATCCGTGATCTCACTCTGTGCCTTTAATCTCCCCTGATCTCATTCTCTGTTCCTTTAACTGTGCCCCTGATCTCAATCTCTGTCCCTTTAACTGTCCCCTTGATTTCACTCTCAGTCCCTTTAATTGGCACCCGATCTCACTCTCTGTCCCATTAATGGTCCCTGCTCTCTCTCTGTCCCTTTAACTGTCCCTGATCTGACTCTCTGTCCCTATAACTGTCACTGATCTCAATCTCTGTCCCTTTAAACTCCCCGTGATTTCACTCTCTGCCCCTTTAACCTCTCCGTCATCTCACTCTATGTCCCTTTAACCTCCCTGTGATCTCACTCTCTGTCCCTTTTACCTCCCTGTGATCTCACTCTGTCCCTTTAATCTTCCCGTAATCTCACTCTCTATCCCTTTAATCTCCTCTTGATCTCACTATCTGTCCTTTTAAACGCCCCGTTATCTCACTCTTTCGCTTTAACCTCCCCGTTAACTCTCTCTGTCCCTTTAAACTCCCCGTGATCTCACTCTCTGTCATTTAACCTCCCCGTGATCTCTGTCTTTCTCTTTAAAATCCCCGTGTTCTCACTCTCTGTCCCTTTAAACTCACCGTGATATAACTCTCTGATCCTTTAACCTCCCTCTGATCTCACTCTCTGTCCCATTAACCTCCACCTAATCTCACTCTCTGTCCATTTAACCTCCCCATGATCTCACTCTATATCCCTTAAACGTCCGCGTGATATTGCTTTCTGTCCCTTTAACCTCCCCGTGATCTCACTCTCTGTCCCTTTAACCTCCCCGTGATGTCATTCTCTGTCCCATTAACCTCCCCCTTATCTCACTCTCTGTCCCCTTAACTTTCTCGTGATCTCACTCTCTGTCCCGTTAACCACCCCGTGATCTAACTCTCTGTCCCTTTAACCTCCCCGTGATCTCAATCTCTGTCCTTTTAACGACCCAGTGATCTCACTCTATCCATTTAATCTTCCCGTGATCTCAATCTCTGTCCCTTTCACCTTCCCGTGATCTCACTCTCTGTCCCCTTAACTTTCTCGTGATCTCACTCTCTGTCCCTTTAACCACCCCGTGATCTAACTCTCTGTCCCTTTAACCTCCCCGTGATCTCAATCTCTGTCCTTTTAACGACCCAGTGATCTCACTCTATCCATTTAATCTTCCCGTGATCTCAATCTCTGTCCCTTTCACCTTCCCGTGATCTCACTCTCTGTCCCTTTAACATCCACTTGATTTAGCTCTCTGTCACATTAATCTCCCCGTGATCTCACTCTCTGTCCCTTTAACCTTCCCGTGATCTCACTCTCTATCCCGTTAACCTCCCCGTGACCTAAATCTCTGTCCCTTTAGCTGCCCCGTGATCTCACTCTCTGTCCCTTTAACCTCCCCGTGATCTCACTCTCTGTCCCTTTAACCTCCCCGTGATCCCAATCTCTTTCCCTTAAAAGTCCCAGTGATCTCACTCTGTCCCTTTACCCTCCCGTGATCTCAATCTCTGTCCCTTTAACATCTCAGTGATCTCACTCTGACCTTTAACGTCTCCGTGATCTCAATCTCTGTCCCTTTAACGTCCCAGTGATCTCAATCTGTCCCATTAACCTGCAGTAATCTGACTCTCTGTCCCATTATCCTCCACGTGATCTCACTTTCTGTCGCTTTAACTTCACCGTAATCTCTCTCTGTCCCTTTAACCTGCAGTAATCTCACTCTCTGTCCCGTTATCCTCCCCATGATCTCAATCTCAGTTCCTTTAACAATCCAGTGATGTCACTCTGTCCCTTTAACCTCCCCATGATCTCAATCTCTGTCCCTTTAACACCCCAGTGATCTCACTCTGTCCCTTTAACCTCCCCGTGATCTCAATCTCAGTCCCTTTAATGCCCCGTGATCTCACTCTCTGTCCATTTAACCTCCCCGTAATCTCTCTCTGTCCCTTTAACCTGCCCGTGATCTCACTCTCTATCCCTTTAACCTCCCCGTGATCTCACTCTATGTCCCTTTAACCTCCCTCTGATCACACTCTCTGTCCCCTTAGCTTTCCCGTGATCTCACTCTCTATCCCACTAACCTCCCCGTGATCTCACTCTCTGTCCCTTTAACCTCCGCGTATTCTCACTCTCTGTCCCTTTAAACTCCCCGTGATCTCAATCTCTGTCCCTTTAATCTCCCCGTGGTCTCACTCTCTATCCCTTTAACCTCCCCGTGGTCTCACTCTTTGTCCCGTTAACCTACCCGTGATCTCACTCTCACTTCCTTTAACCTCCCCGTGATCTCACTCTCTGTCCCTTTTACCTCCCCGTGATCTCACTCTCTGTCCCTTTAACCTCCCCGAGGTCTCACTCTCTATCCCTTTAACCTGCCCGTGGTCTCACTCTCTATCCCTTTAACCTCCCCATGATCTCAATCTCTGTCCCTTTAGTCTGCCCGTTATCTCATTCTCTGTCCCTTTAACCTCCCCCTGAGCTCAATCTCTGTCGCTTTAATCTCCCAGTGATCTCTGTCTTTCCCTTTAAACTCCCCGTGTTCTCACTCTCTGTCCCTTTAACCTCCCCGTGATCTCATTCTCTGTCCATTTAACCTCCCTGTGTTCTCATTCTCTGTCTCTTTAACCTCCCCGTGATCTCACTCTATGTCCCTTTAACCTCCTCGTGATCTCACTATCTGTCCGTTTAACCTCCCCGTGATCTCAATCTGTCGCTTTAAACTCCCCGTCAACTCTCTCTGTCCCATTAACCTCCCCCTGATCTCACTCACTGTCCCTTTAACATCCCCGTGATCTCACTCTCTATCACTTAAACCTCCCCGTGATATCACTCTCTGTCCCTTTAACCTCCCTGTGATCTCACTCTCTGTCCCATTAACCTCCCCCTGATCTCACTCTCTGTCCCCTTAACTTTCCCGTGATCTCATTCTCTATCCCTTAAACCGCCCCGTAATATCACTCTCTGTCCCTTTAACCTCCCCGTGATCTCAATCTCTGTCCCTTTAAAGTCCCCGTGATCTCACTCTCTGTCCATTTAACCTCCCCGTAATCTCTCTCTGTCCCATTAACCTACCCGTGATCTAACTCTCTGTCCCGGTAACCTACCCGTGATCTGAATCTCTGTCCCTTTAACTTCCCAGTGATCTCACCCTCTGTCCCTTTAACCTCCCCGTGATCTCAGTCTCTGTCCCTTGAACCACCCCGTGATCTCTCTCTGTCGCTTTAACCTCCCGCTGATCACAATCTCTGTCCCTTTAATCTCCCAGTGATCTCTGTCTTTCCCTTTAAACTCCCCGTGTTCTCATTCTCTGTCCCTTTAACCTCCCAGTGATCTCACTCTTTGTCCCGTTAACCTACCCGTGATCTCACTCTCAGTCCCTTTAACCTCACCGTGATCTCACTCTCTGTCCCTTTTACCTCCCCGTGATCTCACTCTCTGTCCCTTTAACCTCCCCGTGATCTCACTCTCTGTCCCTTTAACCTATCCGTGATCTCACTCTCTGTTCTTTAACCTCCCCGTCATCTCACTCTCTGTCCCATTAACCTCCCCGTGATCTCACTCTCTGTCGCTTTAACCTCTCCGTGATCTCACTCTCTGTCCCTTTAAACTCCCCATGATCTCACTCTCTGTCCCTTTAAAGTCCCGTTATTCTCACTCTCTGTCCCTTAAACCTCCCTTTGATCACACTCTCTGTCCCTTTATCCTCCCCGTGATCTAACTCACTGTCCCTTTAACCTGCAGTAATCTCACTCTCTGTCCCGTTAACCTCCCCATTATCTCAATCTCTGTCCCTTTAACGTCCACGTGATCTCACTCTTTGTCCCGTTAACCTACCCGTGATCTCACTCTCAGTTCCTTTAACCTCCCCGTGATCTCACTCTCTGTCCCTTTAACCTCCCTGTGATCTCACTCTTTGTCCCGTTAACCTCCCCGTGATCTCACTCTCTGTCCCTTTTACCTCCCCGTGTTCTCACTCTCTGTCCCTTTAACCTCCCCGTGATCTCATTCTCTGTCCCATTTAACCTCCCCCTGATCTCAATCCCTGTCGCTTTAATCTCCCAGTGATCTCTGACTTTCCCTTTAAACTCCCCGTGTTCTCACTCTCTGTCCCTTTAACCTCCCCGTGATCTCACTCTTTGTCCCGTTAACCTCCCCGTGATCTCACTCTCTGTCCCTTTAAACTCCCCGTGATCTCACTCTTTGTCCCGTTAACCTACCCGTGATCTCACTCTCTGTCCCTTTAACTTCCCCGTGATCTCAATCCCTGTCCCTTTAACGTCCACGTGATCTCACTCTCTGTCCCATTATCCTCCCTGTGATCTCACTCTCTGTCCCTTTAACTTCCCCGTGATCTCAATCCCTGTCCCTTTAACGTCCACGTGATCTCACTCTCTGTCCCATTATCCTCCCTGTGATCTCACTCTCTGTCCCATTATCCTCCCTGTGATCTCACTCTCTGTCCCTTTTACCTCCCGCTGATCTCACTCTCTGTCCCGTTAACCTCCCCATGATCTCAATTTCTGTCCCTTTAACATCACAGTGATCTCACTCTGTCCCCTTAACCTCCACATGATCTCAATCTATGTCCCTTTAACATCTCAGTGAACTCACTCTGACCTTTAACCTCTCCGTGATCTCAATCTCTGTCCCTTTAACGTCCCAGTGATCTCAATCTGTCCCATTAACCTGCAGTAATCTGACTCTCTGTCCCATTATCCTCCCTGTGATCTCACTTTCTGTCGCTTTAACTTCACCGTAATCTCTCTCTGTCCCTTTAACCTGCAGTAATCTCACTCTCTGTCCCGTTATCCTCCCCATGATCTCAATCTCAGTTCCTTTAACAATCAAGTGATGTCACTCTGTCCCTTTAACCTCCCCATGATCTCAATCTCTGTCCCTTTAACACCCCAGTGATCTCACTCTGTCCCTTTAACCTCTCCGTGATCTCAATCTCTGTCCCTTTAACGTCCCAGTGATCTCACTCTGTCCCATTAACCTCCCCGTGATCTCACTCTATGTCCCTTTAACCTCCCCGTGATCTCACTCTCTATCCCTTGAACTTATCCGTGATATCAATCTCTGTCCCATTAACCTCACCATGATCTCACTCTCTGTCGCTTTAACCTTCCCGTAATCTCTCACTGTCCCTTTAACCTCCCCCGATCTCACTCTGTCTCTTTAATCTCTCCGTTAAGTCTCTTTGTGCCTTTAACCTCCCCGCGATTTCACTCTCTGTCCCTTTAACCTCCCCGTGTTCTCACTCTCTCTCCCTTTAACCTCACCATGATCTCACTCTCTGTCCCATTAACCTCACCATGATCTCACTCTCTGTCGCTTTAACCTTCCCGTAATCTCTCACTGTCCCTTTAACCTCCCCCGAACTCACTCTGTCTCTTTAATCTCTCCGTTAAGTGTCTTTGTGCCTTTAACCTCCCCGCGATTTCACTCTCTGTCCCTTTAACCTCCCCGTGTTCTCACTCTCTCTCCCTTTAACCTCACCGTGATCTCACTCTCTGTCCCCTTAACCTCTCCGTGATCTCAATCTCTGTCCATTTAACGTCCAAGTGATCTCACTCTGTCCCATTAGCCTCCCCGTGATCTCACTCTCAGTCCCATTAACCTCCCCGTGATCTCACTCTCTGTCCCCTTAACTTCCCCATGATCTCAATCTCTGTCCCTTTAACGTCCTCGTGATCTCACTCTCTGACCCATTAACCTCACCATGATCTCACTCTCTGTCGCTTTAACCTTCCCGTAATCTCTCACTTTCCCTTTAACCTCCCCGCGATCTCACTCTCGGTCCCGTTTACCTCCCAGTGATGTAAATATCGGTCCCTTTAACCTCCCCCTGATCTCACTCTGTCGCTTTAATCTCCACGTTAACTCTCTTTGTCCCTTTAACATCCCCGCGATCTCACTCTCTGTCCCATTAACCTCCCCGTGATCTCACTCTCTTTCCCTTTAACCTGCCTGTGATCTCACTCTCTGTCCCTTTAACTTTCCCCTGATCTCACTCTCTAACCCTTAAAACACCCCGTGATATCACTCCCTGTCCCTTTAACCACCCCGTGATATCACTCGCTGTCCCTTTAGCCTCCCCGTAATCTCACTCTCTGTCCCTTTAACCTCCCCGTAATCTCAATTTCTGTCCCTTTAACCTCCCCGTGAACTCACTCTATGTCCATTTAACCTCCCTGTCATCTAACTCTCTGGCCCTTTAACCTCCCCGTGATATCAAGCTCTGTCCCTTTAACGTCCCAGTGATCTCACTCTCTCCCTTTAACCTCCCCGTGATCTCAATCTCTGTCCCTTTAACCTCCCTGTGATCTCATTCTCTGTCCCTTTCACCTCCCCGTTATCTCACTCTCTGTCCCATTAACCTCACCGTGATCTCTCTCTCTCTCCCTTTAACATCCCCGTGATCTCACTCACTGTCGCTTTTACCTCCCCGTAATCTCTCTCTGTCCCTTTAACCTGCAGTAATCTCACTCTCTGTCCCGTTAACCTCCCTGTGATCTAAATCTCTGTCCCTTTCCCTTCCTAGTGATCTCACTCTCTTTCCCTTTAGCCTCCCCGTGATCTAACTCGCTGTCCCTTTAGCCTCCCCGTGATCTCACTCTCTGTCCCTTTAACCTCCCCGTAATCTCACTCTCTTTCCCTTTATCCTCCCCGTGATCTCACTCTCTGTCCCATTAACCTCCCCTGATGTCACTCGCTGTCCCGTTAACCTCCCCGTGATCTCACTCTCTATCCCTTAAACCTCCCCGTGATATCACTCTCTGTCCCTTTAACCTCACTGTGATCTCACTCTCGGTCCCATTAACCTCTCCCTGATCACACTCTCTGTCCCCTTAACCTCCCTGTGTTATCACTCTCAGTCCCATTAACCTCTCCATGATCTCACTGTCTGTCCCTTTAACCTCCCTGTGATCTCACTCTCTGTCCCATTAACCTCCCCCTGACGTCACTCACTGTCCCGTTAACCTCCCCGTGATCTCACTCTCTATCCCTTAAACCTCCCCGTAATATCACTCTCTGTCCCTTTAACCTCACTGTGATCTCACTCTCTGTCCCCTTAACCTCCCCGTGGTATCACTCTCTGTCTCATTAACCTCTCCATGATCTCACTGTCTGTCCCTTTAACCTCCCCGTGATTTCACTGTCTGTCCCCTATAACCTCCCCGTGATCTCACTCTCTGTCCCTTCAACATCCCTGTGATCTCACTCTTTGTCCCGTTAACCACCCCGTGATCTCATTCTCTGTCCCTTTTACCTCCCCGTGATCTCACTCTCTATCCCTTTAACCTCCCCGTGATCTCAGTCTCTGTCCCTTTAACCTCCCTCTGATCACACTCTCTGTCCCCTTAACTTTCCCGTGATCTCACTCTCTATCCCTTAAACCTCCCCGTGATCTCACTCTCTGTCCCTTTAACTTCCCCGTGATCTCACTCTCTATCCCTTTAACGTCCACACGATCTCACTCTGTTCCTTTAACCTGCAGTAATCTGACTCTCTGTCCCATTATCCTCCCCTTGATCTCACTCTCTGTTGCTTTAACCTCCCCGTAATCTCTCTCTGTCCCTTTAACCTGCAGTAATCTCACTCTCTGTCCCGTTATCCTCCCCATGATCTCAATCTCTGTCCCTTTAACATTCCAGTGATATCACTCTGTCCCTTTAACCTCCCCATGATCTCAATATCTGTCCCTTTAACACCCCAGTGATCTCACTCTGTCCCTTTAACCTCTCCGTGATCTCAATCTCTGTCTCTTTAACGTCCCAGTGATCTCTCTCTGTCCCAATAACCTCCCCGTGATCTCACTCTCAGTCCCTTTAACCTCCCCAGTGATCTCACTCTCATTCCCTTGAACTTATCCGTGATATCAATCTCTGTTCCTTTAACGTCCACGTGATCTCACTCTCTGTCCCATTAACCTCACCATGAACTCAGTCTCTGTCGCTTTAACCTTCCCGTAATCTGTCACTGTCCCTTTAACCTCCCCGCGATCTCACTCTCTGTCCCTTTAACCACCCAGTGATCTCAATCTCTGTCCCTTTATCCTGCCTGTGATCTCACTCTCTGTCCCATTAACGTTCCCCTGATCTCACTCTCTATCCCTTAAACCTCCCCGTGATATCACTCCCTGTCCCTTTAACCTCCCCGTGACCTCACTCTCTGACCCTTTAACCTCCCCGCGATCTCACTCTCTGTCCCCGTAACCACCCAGTGATCTCAATCTCTGTCCCTTTATCCTGCCTGTGATCTCACTCTCTGTCCCATTAACGTTCCCCTGATCTCACTCTCTTTCCCTTTAACCTCCCCGTGATCTCAATCTCTATCCCTTAAACCTCCCCGTGATAGCACTCTCTGTCCCTTTACCTGACCGTGATCTCACTCTCTGTCCCTTTAACCTCCCCGTAATCTCAATTTCTGTCCCATTAACATCCCCATGAACTCACTCTCTGTCCATTTAACCTCCCCGTCATCTAACTCTCTGGCCCTTTTACCACCCCGTGATTTCACTCTCTGTCCCTTTAACCTCCCGTGATCTAACTCTCTGTCCCTTTAACGTCCCAGTGATTAAACTCTGACCTTTTAACCTCCCCGTGATCTCAATCTCTGTCCCTTTAACGTCCCAGTGATTAAACTCTGACCTTTTAACCTCCCCGTGATCTCAATCTCTGTCCCTTTAACGTCCCAATGATCTCACTCTGTCCATTTAATCTTCCCGTGATCTCAATCTCTGTCCATTTAACCTGCCCGTGACCTCACTCTCTGTCCCTTTCACCTCCCCGTGATCTCAATCTCTGTCCCATTAACCTCACCTTGATCTCTCTCTCTCTCCCTTTAACATCCCCGTGATGTCACTCTCTGTCCCCTTAACCTCCCCGTGATCTCACTCTCTGTCCCTTTAACCTGCAGTAATCTCACTCTCTGTCCCGTTTACCTCCCCGTGATCTAAATCTCTGTCCATTTAACTTCCCAGTGATCTCACTCTCTGTCCCTTTAACCTTCCCGTGATCTCACTCTCTGTCGCTTTAACCTTCCCGCAATCTAAATCTCTGTCCCTTTAACCTCCCTGTGATCTCACTCTCTGTCCCATTAACCTCCCCCTGATCTCACTCACTTTCCTTTTAACCTCCCCGTGATCTCACTCTCTATCCCTTAAACCTCCCCGTGATATCACTCTCTGTCCCTTTAACCACCCTGTGATCTCACTCTCTGTCCCATTATCCTCCCCCTGATCTCACTCTCTGTCCCGTAAACCTCCCCGTGATCTCAATCTCTGTCCCTTTAACGTCCCAGTGATCTCACTCTGTCCTTTTAACCTCTCCGTGATCTCAATCTCTGTCCCTTTAACGTCCCAGTGATCTCACTCTGTCCATTTAACCTGCCCGTGATATCACTCTCTGCCCCATTAATCTCTCCAGGATCTCACTGTCTGCCCCTTTAACCTCCCCGTGATCTCACTGTCTGTTCCTTTAACCTCCCCGTAATCTCTCTCTGTCCCTTTAACCTGCCCGTGATCTTACTCTCTCTCCCGTTAAACTCCCCGTGATGTAAATCTCTGTCCCTTTAACTACCCAGTGATCTCACACTCTGTCGCTTGAACCTCCCCGTAATCTCTCTCTGTCCCTTTAACCTCCCTGTGATCTCACTCTCTGTCCCTTTAATCTCCCTGTGATCTCTGTCTTTTCCTTTAACCTCCCCGTGATCTCACTCTCTGTCCCTTTAACCTCCCCGTCATCTCACTCTCTGTCCCTTTTACCTCCCCGTTATCTCACTCTCTATCCCTTTACCCTCCCCGTGATCTCACTCTCTGTCCCTTTAACCTCCCGGTATTCTCACTCTCTGTCCCTTTAACCTCCCCGTCATCTCACTCTCTATCCCATTAACCTTCCCGTGATCTCACTCTCTGGCCCTTTAACCTCCCTCTGATCACACTCTCTGTCCCCTTAACTTTCCCGTGATCTCACTCACTATCCCTTAAACCTCCCCGTGATCTCACTCTCTGTCCCTTTAACGTCCACGTGATCTCACTCTCTGTCCCATTAACTTCCCCGTGATCTCACTCACTGTGGCTTTAACCTCCCCGTAATCTCTCTCTGTCCCTATAACCTGCATTAATCTCACTCTCTGTCCCGTTAACCTCCCCGTGATCTCAATCTCTGTCCCTTTAACGTCCCAGTGATCTCACTCTGTCCCTTTAACCTCTCCGTGATCTCAATCTCTGTCCCTTTAACGTCCCAGTGATCTCACTCTGTCCATTTAATCGTCCCGTGATCTAAATCTCTGTCCATTTAACCTGCCCGTGATATGACTCTCTGTCCCTTCAACCTCCCTGTGATCTCACTCTCTGTCCCATTAACCTCCCCATGATCTCACTCACTGTCCGTTTAACCTCCCCGTGATCTAAATCTCTGTCCCTTTAACCTCCTCGCGATCTCACTCTCTGTCCCTTTAACCTCACCGTGATCTCACTCTCTGTCCCTTTAACCTCCCTGTGATCTCACTCTCTTTCCCATTAAACTCCCCCTGATCTCACTCTCTGTCCCTTTAACCTCCTTTGATATCACTCTCTGTCCCTTTACCTGCCCGTGATCTCACTCTCTATCCCTTTAACCTCTCCGTGATCTCACTCTCTGTCCCTTTAACCTCCCCGTGATCTCACTCTCTGTCTCATTAACCTCCCCCTGATCTCACTCTCTGTTCCCTTAACTTTACCGTGATCTCACTCTCTGTCCCTTTAACCTCCCCGTGATCTCACTCTCTGTCCCATTAACCTCCCCGTGATGTCACTCACTGTCCCTTTCACCTCCCAGTGATCTGACTCTCTGTCCCTTTAACCGCCCCATGATCTGAATTTATGTCCCTTTAACCTCCCCGTGATCTCACTCGCTGTCCATTTAACCTCCCCGTCATCTAACTCTCTGGCCCTTTAAGCACCCCGTGATTTCACTCTATGTCCCTTTACCCTCCCCGTGATCTCACTCTCTGTCCCTTTAACCTCCCCGTGATCTCACTCACTGTGGCTTTAACCTCCCCGTAATCTCTCTCTGTCCCTTTAACCTGCATTAATCTCACTCTCTGTCCCGTTAACCTCCCCGTGATCTCAATCTCTGTCCCTTTAACGTCCCAGTGATCTCACTCTGTCCCTTTAACCTCTCCGTGATCTCAATCTCTGTACCTTTAACGTCCCAGTGATCTCACTCTGTCCATTTAATCTTCCAGTGATCTAAATCTCTGTCCATTTAACCTGCCCGTGATATCACTCTCTGTCCCTTTAACCTCCCCAAGATATCACTCTCTGTCCCCTTAACATTCCCGTGATCTCACTCTCTTTCCCTTAAACCTCTCCGTGATCTCACACTCTGTACCTTTAACATCCCCGTGATCTCACTCTCTGTCCCATTAACTTCTCCGCGATCTCACTCTCTGTGGCTTTAACCTCCCCGTAATTTCTCTCTGTCCCTTTAACTTGCAGTAATCTCACTCTCTGTCCCGTAAACCTCCCCGTGATCTCAATCTCTGTCCCTTTAACGTCCCAGTGATCTCACTCTGTCCTTTTAACCTCTCCGTGATCTCAATCTCTGTCCCTTTAACGTCCCAGTGATCTCACTCTGTCCATTTAACCTGCCCGTGATATCACTCTCTGTCCCTTTAACCTCCCCGTTATCTCACTCTCTGTCCCTTTAACCGCCCCGTGATCTCAATCTCTGTCCCTTTAACGTCCCAGTGATCTCACTCTCTGTCGCTTTTACCTCCCCGTAAACTCTCTCTGTCCCTTTAACCTCCCCATGATGTTAATCTCTGTCCCTTTAACTTCCCAGTGATCTCACTCTCTTTCCCTTTAAACTACCTCAGATCTCTGTCTTTGTCCCTTTAACCTCCCTGTGATCTCACACTCCGTCCCTTTAACCTCCCCGTGATCTCACTCTCTGTCGCTTTAACCTCCCCGTAATCTCCCTCTCTGTCCCTTTAACCTCCCAGTGATCTCTTTCTTTCCCTTTAAACTCCCTGTGTTCTCACTCTCTGTCCCTTTAAACTCAACGTGATATCAGTCTCTGTCCCTTTATCCTCCCCGTGATCTCACTCTCTGTCCCTTTTACCTCCCCGTGATCTCACTCTCTGTCCCATTAACCTCCCCGTGATCTCATTCTCTATCCCTTTAACCTCCCCGTGATCTCACTCACTGTCGCTTTAACCTCCCGGTATTCTCACTCTCTGTCCCTTTAAACTCCCCGTGATCTCACTCTCTATCCCTTTAACTTTCCCGTGATCTCACGCTCAGTCCCTTCAACCTCCCCGTGATCTCACTCTGTCCCTTTGAACTTCCCGTGATCTCACACTCTGACCCTTCAACCTCCCCGTGATCTCACTCTCTGTCCCTTTAATCTCCCCGTGATCTCATTCTGTCCCTTTAATCTTCCCGTGATCTCAATCTCTGTCCATTTAACCTACCCGTGATCTCAATCTCTGTCCATTTAATCTCCCCAGCATCTAACTCTCTGTCCCTTTAATCACCCCATGATCTCACTCGCTGTCCCTTTAACCTCCCAGTGATCCCAATCTCTGTCCCTTTAACGTCCCAGTGATCTCACTCTCTGTCGCTTTAACCTCCCCGTGATCTAAATCTCTGTCCCTTTAACTTCCCAGTGATCTCACTCTCTCTCCCTTTAACTTCCCCTTGATCTCACTCTGTCCCTTTAACCTCCCCGTGATCTCACTCTCTGTCCCTTTAACCACCCGGTGATCTCACTCTCTGTCCCTTTTACCTCCCCGTGATCTCACTCTGTCCATTTAATCTTCCCGTGATCTCAATCTCTGTCCATTTAACCTGCCCGTGATCTCACTCTCTGTCCCTTTAATCTCCCCGTGATCTCACACTGTCCCTTTAATCTTCCCGCGATCTTAATCTCTGTCCCATTAACCTCCCTGTGATCTCACTCTCTGTCCCTTTAACCTCCCCGTGATCTCACTCTCTATCCCTTAAACCTCCCCGTGATATCACTCTCTGTCCCTTTAACCTCCCCGTGATCTCACTCTCTTTCCCTTTAACACTGCGCGAACTCACTCTCTGTCCCTTTAACCTCCCCGAGATCTCACTCTCTGTCCCTTTAACGTTCCCGTGATCTCACTCTCTGTCCCTTTAACCTCCCCGTGATCATAGTCTCTGTCCCTATAAACTCCCCATGATCTCACTCTCTGTCCATTTAACCTCCCCGTCAACTAACTTTCTATCCCTTTAACCTCCCCTTGAACTCACTCTCTGTCCCTTTAACCTCCCCGTGAACTCACTCTCTGTCCCTTTAACGTCCCAGTGATCTCACTCTGTCCATTTAACCTCCCCGTGATCTCACTCTCTGTCCCTTTAACCTCCCCGTGATCTCACTCACTGTCCCTATAAACACCCCGTGATCTTACTCTCCATCCATTTAACCTCCCCGTAATCTCAGTCTCTGTCGCTTTAACGTCCCAGTGATCTCACTCTGTCCATTTAATCTTCCCGTGATCTCAATCTCTGTCCATTTAACCTACCCGTGATCTCAATCTCTGTCCATTTAATCTCCCCAGCATCTAACTCTCTGTCCCTTTAATCACCCCGTGATCTCACTCGCTGTCCCTTTAACCTCCCAGTGATCCCAATCTCTGTCCCTTTAACGTCCCAGTGATCTCACTCTCTGTCGCTTTAACCTCCCCGTGATCTAAATCTCTGTCCCTTTAACTTCCCAGTGATCTCACTCTCTCTCCCTGTAACTTCCCCTTGATCTCACTCTGTCCCTTTAACCTCCCCGTGATCTCACTCTCTGTCCCTTTAACCACCCAGTGATCTCACTCTCTGTCCCTTTTACCTCCCCGTGATCTCACTCTGTCAATTTAATTTTCCCGTGATCTCAATCTCTGTCCATTTAACCTGCCCGTGATCTCACTCTCTGTCCCTTTAACCTCCCCGTGATCTCACTCTCTATTCGTTTAACCTCCCCGTGATCTCACTCTCGTCCCCTTAACCTCCCCGTGATCTCAGTCTCTGTCCCTTTAATCGCCCCGTGATCTCACTCTCTGTCCATTTAACCTCCCCGTCAACTCACTTTCTATCCCCTTAACCTCCCCTTGAACTCACTCTCTGTCCTTTTAACCTCCCCGTGAACTCACTCTCTGTCCCTTTAACGTCCCAGTGATCTCACTCTGTCCATTTAACCTCCCCGTAATCTCACTCTCTGTCCCTTTAACCTCCCCGTGATCTCACTCACTGTCCCTATAAACACCCCGTGATCTTACTCTCCATCCATTTAACCTCCCCGTAATCTCAATCTCTGTCGCTTTAACGTCCCAGTGATCTCACTCTGTCCATTTAATCTTCCCGTGATCTCAATCTCTGTCCATTTAACCTACCCGTGATCTCAATCTCTGTCCATTTAATCTCCCCAGCATCTAACTCTCTGTCCCTTTAATCACCCCGTGATCTCACTCGCTGTCCCTTTAACCTCCCAGTGATCCCAATCTCTGTCCCTTTAACGTCCCAGTGATCTCACTCTCTGTCGCTTTAACCTCCCCGTGATCTAAATCTCTGTCCCTTTAACTTCCCAGTGATCTCACTCTCTCTCCCTTTATCTTCCCCTTGATCTCACTCTGTCCCTTTAACCTCCCCGTGATCTCACTCTCTGTCCCTTTAACCACCCGGTCATCTCACTTTCTGTCCCTTTTACCTCCCCGTGATCTCACTCTGTCCATTTAATCTTCCCGTGATCTCAATCTCTGTCCATTTAACCTGCCCATGATCTCACTCTCTGTCCCTTTAACCTCCCCGTGATCTCACTCTCTATTCGTTTAACCTCCCCGTGATCTCAGTCTCTGTCCCTTTAACCTCCCCGTGATCTCACTCTCTATTCGTTTAACCTCCCCGTGATCTCACTCTCTGTCCATTTAACCTCCCCGTCAACTAACTTTCTATCCCCTTAACCTCCCCTTGAACTCACTCTCTGTCCTTTTAACCTCCCCGTGAACTCTCTCTCTGTCCCTTTAACCTGCCCCTGATCTCACTCTCTGCCGCTTAACTTTCCCGTGATCTCACTCTCTGTCCCTTTTACCTCCCCGTGATCTCATCTCCGTCCCATTAACCTCCCCGTGATCTCACTCTCTGCCCCTTTAACCTTTCCGTGATCTCACTCTCTGTCACTTTAACTTCCCCGTGACCTCATTCTCTGTCCCTTTAACCTCCACGTGATCTCAATCTCTGTCCCTTTAACCACCCTGTGACCTCACTCTTTGACTTATTAACCTACCCATGAACTCACCCTCTGTCCCTTTAACCTCCCCGTGATCTCACTCTCTATTCCATTAACCTCCCCGTGATCTCACTCTCTGTCCCTTTAACCTCCCTGTATTCTCACTCTCTGTCCCATTAAACTCCCCGCGATCTGATTCTCTGTCCCTTTAACCTCCTCATAATCAAACTCTCTGTCCATTTAAACTCCCCGTGATGTCACTCTCTGTCCCTTTAAACTCCCCGTGATGTCACTCTCTGTCCCTTTAACCTCCCCGTGATCTCACTCTCTGACCATTTAACCTCCCCGTGATCTCACTCTCTGTCCCTTTAACCTCCCCGTGATCTCACTCTCTTTCCCTTTAACCTCCCCGTGATCTCACTCTCTGTCCCTTTAACCTCCCCGTGATCGCACTCACTGTCCCTTTAAACTCCGAGTGATCTCACTCTCTGTCCATTTTACGTCTCAGTGATCTCACTCTGTCCCTTTTACCTTCCCGTGATCTCAATCTCTGTCCCATTAACGTCCCAGTGATCTCACTCTGTCCATTTAATCATCCCGTGATCTCACTCTCTGTCCCTTTAACCTCCCCGTGATCTCAAACTCTGTCGCTTTAACCTCCCCCTAATCTCTCTCTGTCCCTTTAACCTACCCATGATCTCACTCTCTGTCCCTTTAACCTTCCCGTGATCTCACTCTCTGTCCCTTTAAACTCCCCGTGAACACACTCTCTATCCCTTCAAACTCCCCGTGATCTCACCCTCTGTCCCTTTAAGCTCCCCCTAATCTCTCTCTGTCCCTTTAACCTACCCCTGACATCAGTCTCGTTCCTATTAACCTCCCCGTGATCTCACTCTCTGTCCCTTTAACCTTCCCGTGATCTCCCTCTCTGTCCCTTTAACCTCCCATGATCTCACTCTCTGTACCTTTAATCTCCCCGTGATCTCACTTTCTGTCCCTTTGACCTCCCCATGACCTCACTCACTGTCTCTTTAACCATCCCGTGATCTCACTCTCTGTCCCTTTAATCACCCCGTCATCTCACTCTCTGTCCCTTTAACCTCCCCGTGATCTCAATCTCTGACACTTTAACCTCCCCTTGAACTCACTCTCTGTCCATTTAACCTCCTCGTGATATCAATCTCTGTCCCTTTAACCTCCCCGTGTTCTCCATGTCTGTCCATTTAACCTCCCAGTGATCTCACTGTCTTTCCCTTTAACCTCCCCGTGAACTCACTCCCTTTCCCTTTAACCTCCCCGTGATCTCACTCCCTGTCGCTTAAACAACCCCATTATCTCTCTCTGTCACGTTAACCTCCCCGTGATCTAAATCTCTGTCCCTTTAACTTCCCAGTGATCTCACTCTCTGTCCCTTTAAACTCACCGTGATCTCTCTCTCTGTCCCTTGAACCTCCAAGTGATCTCGGTCTTTCCCTTTAAACTCCCCGTCTTCTCACTCTCTGTCCCTTTAACATCCCCGTGATCTCACTCTCTGTCCCGTTAACCTACCCGTGATCTCACTCCCTATCCCTTTAACCTCCCCGTGATCTCACTCTCTGTCCCTCCAACCTCCCCGTGATCTCACTCTGTCGCTTTAACCTCCCCCTTAACTCGCTCTGTCCCTTTAACCTCCCCGTGATGTCACTCTCTGTCCCTTTAACCTCCCCATGATCACACTCTCTGTCCCTTTTACCTCCCCGTGATCTCACTCTCTGTCCCTTTAACCTCCCCGTGATCTCACTCTCTAACCCTTTAACCTCCCCGTGATCTCACTCTCTGTCCCTTTAACTTCCCCGTGATCGCACTCACTTTCCCTTTAACCTCCCCGTGATCTCACTGTCTGTCCCATTAACATCCCGAAGAACTCACCTACTGTCCCTTTAACCTCCCCGTTATCTCACTCTCTGTCCCTTTAACCTTCCCGTAATCTCTCTCTCTGTCCCTTTAACCTCCCCATGATCACACTCTATATCCCTTTAAACACCCCGTGATCTCACTCTCTGTCCCTTTAACCTACCCGTGCACTCAATCTCTGTCCCTTTAACCTCCCCGATATCTCACTCTCTGTCCCTTTAACCTGCCCGTGATCTCATTGTCTGTCCCTTTAACCGCCCCGTGATCTCAATCTCTGTCCCTTTATCCACCCGGTGACCTCACTCTCTGTCCCTTTAACCTTCCCCGTGACCTCACTCTCGTTCCTATTAACCTCCACGTGATCTCACTCTTTTACCCATTAAGCTCCCCGTGATCTCATTCTCTGTCCCTTTAACCTCCCCGTGATCTCACTCTCTGTTCCTTTAACTTCCCCGTGATCTAACTCTCTGTCCCTTTAACCGCACCGTGATCTCACTCTCTGTCCCTTTAACGTCCCAGTGTTCTCAATCTGGCCCTTTAATCTCCCCGTGATCTCAATCTCTGTCCCTTTCACCTCCCCGTGATCTCACTCTCTATCCCATTAACCTCTCCGTGATCTCACTCTCTGTGGCTTTAACCTCCCCAAGATCTCACTCTCTGTCCCATTGAGCTCCCCGTGATCTCACTCTCTGTCCCTTTAACCTTCCCGTGATCTCACTCTCTGTCCCTTTAACCTCCCCGTCCTCTCACTCTCTGTCCCTTTAACCTCCCCGTGATCACACCCTCTGTCCCTTTAACCAACCCGTGATCTCACTCTCTGTCCCTTAACCTCCCCGTGCTCTCACTCTCTGTCCCTTTAACCTCCCCGTGATCACACTCACTGTCCCTTTAACCTCCCCGTGATCTTTCTCTCTGTCCCTTTAAACTCCCTGTGATCTAACTCTCTGTCCATTTAACGTCCGCGTGATCTCACTCTCTGTCCCTTTAACCTCCCCGTGATTTCACTCTCTGTCCCTATAACCTCACCGTGATCTCACTCTCTCTCCCTTTAACCTCACCGTGATCTCACTCTCTTTCCCTTTAAACCCCCCGAGATCTCACTCTCTCTCCTATTAAACTCACCGTGATCTCACTCTCTGTCCATTTAACCTCACCGTGATCTCACTCTCTGTCCCTTTACCCTCCCCGTGATCTCATTCTCTGTCCCTTTAACTGTCCCCCTGATCTCTCTCTGTCCATTTAACCTACATGTGATCTCACTCTTTGTCCATTTAACCTCACAGTGAGCTCACTCTCTGTCCCTTTAACCTCCCCGTGATCTCACTCTCTGTCCCTTTAACCTCCCCGTGATATAACTCTCTGCCCCTTTAACCTCCCCGTGATCTCACTCTTTGTCCCATTAACCTCCCCGTGATCTCACTCTCTGTCCCTATACACTCCATGGAATCTTACTCTGTGTCCCTTTAAACCCCCCGTGATCTCACTCTCTGTCCCTTTAAACTCCACGTGGTTTCATTCTCCCTCCCTTTAACTTCCCCATGATCTCTTTTTCTGCCCCTTTAACCTACCTGTGGTTTCACTCTCTGTCCCTTTAATCTCCCCGTGATCTCACTCTCTGTTCCTTTAACATTACCGTGATCTCATTCTCTGTCCCTTTAGCCTCTCCGCGATCTCACTCACTTTCTCTTTAGACTCCCCGTGATCTCACTCTCTGTCCCTTTGACCTCCCGTGATCTCACTCTATGTCCCTTTAACGTCCCCTAAATCTCTCTCTGTCCCTTTAACCACCCCGTGAACTCACTGTCTGTCCCTTTAACCTCCACGTGATCTCACTCTCTGTCCCTTTTACATCCCCGTGATCTCACTCTCTGTCCGTTTAACCACCCCGTGACCTCTCTCTCTGTCTCTTTAACCAACACGTGATCTCACACTCTGTACCGTTAACCTCCTCGTGATCTCACTCTCTGTCCCTTTAACCTCCCCGTGATCTTACTCTCTGTCACTTTAACCTTCCCGTGATCTTACTCTCTGTCCCTTGAAACTCCCCGTGATCTCACTCTTTGTCCCTTTAACCTCCCCGTGATCTCACTCTCTGTCCCTTTACACTCCTTGGAATCTCACTCTGTGTCCCTTTAAACCCCCCGTGATCTCACTCTCTGTCCCTTTAAACTCCACGTTGTTTCACTCTCTCTCCCTTTAACTTCCCCATGAGCTCTTTCTCTGCCCCTTTAACCTACCCGTGGTCTCACTCTCTGTCCCTTTAATCTCCCCGTGATCTCACACTCTGTCCCTATAACCTCACCGTGATCTCACTCTCTGTCCCTTTAAACTCACCGTGATCTAACTCTCTGTCCCTTAACCTCCCCGTGATCTCACTCTCTGTCCTTTAAAGCTCCTAGTTATCTCAGTCTCTGTCCCTTTTACCTTCCCGTGATCTCACTCTCTGTCCCTTTACACTCCTCGGGATCTCACTCTGTGTCCCATTAAACCCCCCGTGATCTCACTCTCTGTCCCTTTACACTCCTCGGGATCTCACTCTGTGTATCTTTAAACCCCCCGGGATCTCACTCTCTGTCCCTTTAAACTCCACATTGTTTCACTCTCTGTCCCTTTAACCTCCTCATGATCTCAATCTCTGTCCCTTTTACCTCCCCGTGATATCACTCTCTGTCCCTTTAACCTCCCCATGATCTCTTTCTCTGCCCCTTTTACATCCCCGTGATCTCAACCTCTTTCCCTTTAACCACCACGTGACCTCACTCTCTGTCTCTTTTACCTCCCCGTGATCTCACTCTCTGTCGCATTAACCTGCACGTTATCTCACTCTCTGTCCCTTTAACCTCGCCGTGATCTCACTCTCTGTCCCGTTAACCTCCCCGTGATCTCACTCTCTGTCCCTTTAACCTCCCCGTGATCTTACTCTCTGTCACTTTAAACTTCCCGTGATCTCACTCTCTGTCCCTTTAACCTCCCCGTGATCACACTCTTTGTCCCTTTAACCTCCCCGATATTTCTCTCTCTCTTTAACCTCCCACTGATCACACTCTCTGTCGCTATAAACTCCCCGTGATCTCTCACTTTGTCCCATTAACCTCCCCGTGATCTCACTCTCTGTCCAATTAACGTCCCCGTGATCTCATAATCTGTCCCTTTATCCTCTCCATGATCTCACTCTTTGTCCCTTTAGCTTCTCCGTGATCTCACTCTCTATCTCTTTAACCTCCCCGTGGTCTCACTCTCTGTCCCTTTAAACTCCCCGTTATCACACTCTCTGTCCCATTAACCTGCCCGTGATCTCACTCTCTGTCCCGTTAACCTCCCCGTGAACTCACTCTCTGTCCCTTTATCCTCCTCGTGATCACTCTCTGTACCTTTAACCTCCCTGTGGTCTCAGACACTGACCCTTTATCATCCTCGTGATCACTCTCTGTACCTTTAACCTCCCTATGATCTCACTCTCTGTCCCTTTAACCTCACCGTGATGTCACTCACTGTCCCTTTAACCTTCCCGTGATCTCACTCTGTCCCTTTAACCTCCCCATGATCTCACTCTCTGTCACTTTAACCTCCCCGTGATCTCACTCTCTGTCACTTTAACGTCCCCGTGATCACACTCTCTGTCCCTTTAAACTCCCCCTCATCTCACTCTATGTCCCATTAAACTCCCCGTGATTTCTCTGTCTCTTTAACCGCCCACTGATCACACTCCCTGTCGCATTAAACTCCTCGTGATCTCTCAATTTGTCCCATTAACCTGCCGGTGATCTCACTCTCTGTCCCATTGACCTCCCCGTGATCTCACTCTCTGTCCCTTTAACCTCACCGTGATCTCACTCTCTGTCCCTATAACCTCACCGTGATCTCACTCACTGTCCCTTTAACCTCCCCGTGATCTGACTCTCTGACCCTTTATCCTCCTCGTGATCACTCCCTGTACATTTAACCTCCCTGTGTTCTCAGTCTCTAACCCTTTAACATCCTCGTGATCACTCTCTGTACCTTTAACCTCACCATGACCTCACTCTCTGTCCCTTTAACCTCCCCGTGATCTCACTCTCTGTCCCGTTAACCTCCCCGTGATCTTACTCTCTGTCCCTTTAACCTCCCCGTGATCTCACTCTCTGTCCCTTTAACCTTCCCGTGATCTCACTCTCTGTCCCTTTAACCTCCCCGTGATCACACTCTCTGCCCCTTTAAACTCCCCGTGATTTCTCTCTCTCTTTATGCTCCCACTGATCACACTCTCTGTCGCTTTAAACTCCCCGTGATCTTTCAATTTGTCCCATTATCCTCCCCGTGATCTCACTCCCTGTCCCATTAACCTCCACGTGATCTCACTCTCTATCCCTTTAACCTCTCCGTGATCTCACTGTCTATGCCTTTAACCTCCCCGTGATTTCACTCTCTGTCCCTTTAACCTCCCTGTGATCTCACAATCTGTGCCTTTACCCTCCCCGTGATCTCACTCTCTTTCCCTTTAACCTCCCCGTGATTTCACTCTCTGTCCCTTTTACCTTCCCGTGATCTTACTCTCTGTCCCTTTAACCTCCCCGTTATCTCACTCTCAGTCCCTTTAACCCACCCGTGATCTCAATTTATGTCCCTGTAACCTCCCCGTAATCTAACTCTCTGTCCCTTTAACCTCCCCGTGATCTCACTCTCTGTCGCTTTAACCTCCCCATGATCTGACTCTCTGTCCATTTAACCTCCCAGTGGTCTCACTCTCTTCCCTTTTACCTCCCCGTGATCATACTCTCTGTCCCTTTAACCTACCCGTGATCTCACTCTATGCCCCTTTACCGTCCCCTTGATCTCTCTCTGTCCCTTTAATCTCCCCGTGATCTCACTCTCTGTCCATTTAGCCTCCCCGTGTTCTCATTCTCTGTCCCTTTAACCACCCCGTGAACTCACTGTCTGTCCCTTTAACCTCCCCGTGATCTCACTCTCTGTCCCTTTTACATCCCCGTGATCTCACTCTCTGTCCCTTTAACCACCCCGTGACCTCTCTCTCTGTCCCTTTAACCTCCCCGTGATCTCACTCTCTGTCCCTTTAACCTTCCCGTGATATTACTCTCTGTCACTTTACCCTTCCCGTGATCTTACTCTCTGTCCCTTTAACCTCCCCGTGATTTCTCTCTCTCTTTAACATCCCACTGATCACACTCTCTGTCGCTTTAAACTCCCCATGAACCCTCACTTTTTCCCATTAACCTCCCCGTGATCTCACTCTCTGTCCCTTTAACGTCCCCGTGATCTCACTCTCTGTCCCTTTAACCTCTCCATGATCTCACTCTCTGTCCCATTAGCCTCCCCGTGATCTAACTCTTAGTCCATTTATGTGTTCCCCTGATGTCAAACTCTGTCCCTTTAACTATCCCACTGATCTCACTCTGTCCATTTAACATACATGTGATCTCACTCTCTGTCCATTTAACCTCACCGTGATCTCACTCTCTGTCCCTTTAACCTCTCCGTGATCTCACTCTCTGTCCCTTTAACCTCCCGGTGATCTCACTCTCTGTCCCTATAACCTCACCGTGATCTCACTTTCTGTCCCTATAACCTCACCGTGATCACACTCTCTGTCCATTTAATCTTCCCGTGATCTCACTCTCTGTCCCTTTAACCTCACCGTGATCTCACACTCTGTCCTTTTAACCTCCCCGTGATCTCACTCTCAGTCCATTTATGTGTTCCCCTGATGTCACTCTCTGTCCCTTTAACTGTCCCACTGATCTCACTCTGTCCATTTAACATACATGTGATCTCACTCTCTGTGCATTGAACCTCACCGTGATCTCACTCTCTGTCCCTTTAAACTCTCCGTGATCTCACTCTCTGTCCCTTTAACCTCCCGGTGATCTCACTCTCTGTCCCTATAACCTCACCGTGATCTCACACTCTGTCCCTATAACCTCACCGTGATCTCACTCTCTGTCCCTTTAAACTCACCGTGATCTAACTCTCTGTCCCTTAACCTCCCCGTGATCTCACTCTCTGTCCTTTAAAGCTCCTAGTTATCTCACTCTCTGTCCCTTTTACCTTCCCGTGATCTCACTCTCTGTCCCTTTACACTCCTCGGGATCTCACTCTGTGTCCCTTTAAACCCCCCGTGATCTCACTCTCTGTCCCTTTACACTCCTCGGGATCTCACTCTGTGTCCCTTTAAACCCCCCGGGATCTCACTCTCTGTCCCTTTAAACTCCACATTGTTTCACTCTCTGCCCCTTTAACCTCCTCATGATCTCAATCTCTGTCCCTTTTACCTCCCCGTGATATCACTCTCTGTCCCTTTAACCTCCCCATGATCTCTTTCTCTGCCCCTTTTACATCCCCGTGATCTCAACCTCTTTCCCTTTAACCACCACGTGACCTCACTCTCTGTCTCTTTTACCTCCCCGTGATCTCACTCTCTGTCGCATTAACCTGCACGTTATCTCACTCTCTGTCCCTTTAACCTCGCCGTGATCTCACTCTCTGTCCCGTTAACCTCCCCGTGATCTCACTCTCTGTCCCTTTAACCTCCCCGTGATCTTACTCTCTGTCACTTCAACCTTCCCGTGATCTCACTCTCTGTCCCTTTAACCTCCCCGTGATCACACTCTTTGTCCCTTTAACCTCCCCGTGATTTCTCTCTCTCTTTAACCTCCCACTGATCACACTCTCTGTTGCTATAAACTCCCCGTGATCTCTCACTTTGTCCCATTAACCTCCCCGTGATCTCACTCTCTGTCCAATTAACGTCCCCGTGATCTCACTCTCTGTCCCTTTATCCTCTCCATGATCTCACTCTTTGTCCCTTTAGCTTCTCTGTGATCTCACTCTCTATCTCTTTAACCTCCCCGTGGTCTCACTCTCTGTCCCTTTAAACTCCCCGTTATCACACTCTCTGTCCCATTAACCTGCCCGTGATCTCACTCTCTGTCCCGTTAACCTCCCCGTGATCTCACTCTCTGTCCCTTTATCCTCCTCGTGATCACTCTCTGTACCTTTAACCTCCCTGTGGTCTCAGACACTGACCCTTTATCATCCTCGTGATCACTCTCTGTACCTTTAACCTCCCTATGATCTCACTCTCTGTCCCTTTAACCTCACCGTGATCTCACTCACTGTCCCTTTAACCTTCCCGTGATCTCACTCTCTGTCCCTTTAACCTCCCCATGATCTCACTCTCTGTCACTTTAACCACCCCGTGATCTCACTCTCTGTCACTTTAACGTCCCCGTGATCACACTCTCTGTCCCTTTAAACTCCCCCTCATCTCACTCTATGTCCCATTAAACTCCCCCTGATTTCTCTGTCTCTTTAAACGCCCACTGATCACACACCCTGTCGCATTAAACTCCTCGTGATCTCTCAATTTGTCCCATTAACCTGCCGGTGATCTCACTCTCTGTCCCATTGACCTTCCCGTGATCTCACTCTCTGTCCCTTTAACCTCACCGTGATCTCACTCTCTGTCCCTATAACCTCACCGTGATCTCACTCTCTGTCCCTTTAAACTCACCGTGATCTAACTCTCTGTCCCTTAACCTCCCCGTGATCTCACTCTCTGTCCTTTTAAGTTCCTAGTTATCTCACTCTCTGTCCCTTTCACCTTCCCGTGATCTCATTCTCTGTCCCTTTACACTCCTCGGGATCTCACTCTGTGTCCCTTTAAACCCCCCGTGATCTCACTCTCTGTCCCTTTACACTTCTCGGGATCTCACTTTGTGTCCCTTTAAACCCCCCGTGATCTCACTCTCTGTCCCTTTAAACTCCACGTTGTTTCACTCTCTGTCCCTTTAACCTCCTCATGATCTCAATCTCTGTCCCTTTAACCTCCCCATGATCTCTTTCTCTGCCCCTTTAACCTCCCCGTGATCTCACACTCTGTCCCAATAACTTCCCCGTGATCTCACTCACTGTCCCTTTAACCTTCCCGTGATCTCTCTCTATTTCCCTTTAACCTCCACGTGATCTCACTCTCTGTCCCTTTAACATTCCCGTGATCTCATTCTCTGTCCCTTTAGCCTCTCCGCGATCTCACTCTCTATCTCTTTAACCTCCCCGTGATCTCACTCTCTGTCCATTTAACCTCCCCGTGTTCTCATTCTCTGTCCCTTTAACCACCCCGTGAACTCACTGTCTGTCCCTTTAACCTCCCCGTGATCTCACTCTCTGTCCCTTTTACATCCCCGTGATCTCAACCTCTTTCCCTTTAACCACCACGTGACCTCACTCTCTGTCTCTTTTACCTCCCCGTGATCTCACTCTCTGTCGCATTAACCTGCACGTTATCTCACTCTCTGTCCCTTTAACCTCGCCGTGATCTCACTCTCTGTCTCTTTTACCTCCCCGTGATCTCACTCTCTGTCGCATTAACCTGCACGTTATCTCACTCTCTGTCCCTTTAACCTCGCCGTGATCTCACTCTCTGTCTCTTTTACCTCCCCGTGATCTCACTCTCTGTCGCATTAACCTGCACGTTATCTCACTCTCTGTCCCTTTAACCTCGCCGTGATCTCACTCTCTGTCCCGTTAACCTCCCCGTGATCTCACTCTCTGTCACTTTAACCTTCCCGTGATCTCACTCTCTGTCCCTTTAACCTCCCCGTGATCACACTCTCTGTCCCTTTAACATCCCCGTGATTTCTCTCTCTCTTTAACCTCCCACTGATCACACTCTCTGTCGCTATAAACTCCCCGTGATTTCTCACTTTGTCCCTTTAGCTTCTCCGTGATCTCACTCTCTGTCCAATTAACATCCCCGTGATCTCACTCTCTTTCCCTTTATCCTCTCCATGATCTCACTCTTTGTTCCTTTAGCTTCTCTGTGATCTCACTCTCTATCTCTTTAACCTCCCCGTGGTCTCACTCTCTGTCCCTTTAAACTCCCCGTTATCACACTCTCTGTCCCATTAACCTGCCCGTGATCTCACTCTCAGTCCCGTCAACCTCCCCGTGATCTCACTCTCTGTCCCTTTATCCTCCTCGTGATCACTCTCTGTACCTTTAACCTCCCTGTGGTCTCAGACACTGACCCTTTAACATCTTCGTGATCACTCTCTGTACCTTTAACCTCCCTATGATCTCACTCTCTGTCCCTTTAACCTCACCGTGATCTCACTCACAGTCCCTTTAACCTTCCCGTGATCTCACTCTCTGTCCCTTTAACCTCCCCATGATCTCACTCTCTGTCCCTTTAACCTCCCCGTGATCTCACTCTCTGTCACTTTAACGTCCCCGTGATCACACTCTCTGTCCCTTTAAACTCCCCCTCATCTCACTCTCTGTCCCATTAACCTCCCCGTGATTTCTCTGTCTCTTTAACCGCCCAATGATCACACTCCCTGTCGCATTAAACTCCTCGTGATCTCTCAATTTGTCCCATTAACCTGTCTGTGATCTCACTCTCTGTCCCATTAACCTCCCCGTGATCTCACTCTCTGTCCCTTTAACCTCCCCGTGATCTCACTCTCTGTCCCTTTAACCCTCCCGTGATCTAACTATCTGTCACTTTAACCTCCCTGTAATCTCACTCTCTGTCCCTTTAACCTCACCGTGATCTCACTCACTGTCCCTTTATCCTCCTCGTGATCACTCTCTGTACATTTAACCTCCCTGTGTTCTCAGTCTCTAACCCTTTAACATCCTCGTGATCACTCTCTGTACCTTTAACCTCACCATGACCTCACTCTCTGTCCCTTTAACCTGCCCGTGATCTCACTCTCTGTCCCGTTAACCTCCCCGTGATCTCACTCTCTGTCCCTTTAACCTTCCCGTGATCTCACTCTCTGTCCCTTTAACCTCCCCGTGATCACACTCTCTGCCCCTTTAACCTCCCCGTGATTTCTCTCTCTCTTTAACCTCCCACTGATCACACTCTCAGTCGCTTTAAACTCCCCATGATCCCTCACTTTTTCCCATTAACCTCCCCGTGATCTCACTCTCTGTCCCTTTAACGTCCCCGTGATCTCAGTCTCTGTCCCTTTAACCTCTCCATGATCTCACTCTCTGTCCCTTTTACATCCCCGTGATCTCAACCTCTTTCCCTTTAACCACCACGTGACCTCACTCTCTGTCTCTTTTACCTCCCCGTGATCTCACTCTCTGTCGCATTAACCTGCACGTTATCTCACTCTCTGTCCCTTTAACCTCGCCGTGATCTCACTCTCTGTCCCGTTAACCTCCCCGTGATCTCACTCTCTGTCCCTTTAACCTCCCCGTGATCTTACTCTCTGTCACTTCAACCTTCCCGTGATCTCACTCTCTGTCCCTTTAACCTCCCCGTGATCACACTCTTTGTCCCTTTAACCTCCCCGTGATTTCTCTCTCTCTTTAACCTCCCACTGATCACACTCTCTGTTGCTATAAACTCCCCGTGATCTCTCACTTTGTCCCATTAACCTCCCCGTGATCTCACTCTCTGTCCAATTAACGTCCCCGTGATCTCACTCTCTGTCCCTTTATCCTCTCCATGATCTCACTCTTTGTCCCTTTAGCTTCTCTGTGATCTCACTCTCTATCTCTTTAACCTCCCCGTGGTCTCACTCTCTGTCCCTTTAAACTCCCCGTTATCACACTCTCTGTCCCATTAACCTGCCCGTGATCTCACTCTCTGTCCCGTTAACCTCCCCGTGATCTCACTCTCTGTCCCTTTATCCTCCTCGTGATCACTCTCTGTACCTTTAACCTCCCTGTGGTCTCAGACACTGACCCTTTATCATCCTCGTGATCACTCTCTGTACCTTTAACCTCCCTATGATCTCACTCTCTGTCCCTTTAACCTCACCGTGATCTCACTCACTGTCCCTTTAACCTTCCCGTGATCTCACTCTCTGTCCCTTTAACCTCCCCATGATCTCACTCTCTGTCACTTTAACCACCCCGTGATCTCACTCTCTGTCACTTTAACGTCCCCGTGATCACACTCTCTGTCCCTTTAAACTCCCCCTCATCTCACTCTATGTCCCATTAAACTCCCCCTGATTTCTCTGTCTCTTTAAACGCCCACTGATCACACACCCTGTCGCATTAAACTCCTCGTGATCTCTCAATTTGTCCCATTAACCTGCCGGTGATCTCACTCTCTGTCCCATTGACCTTCCCGTGATCTCACTCTCTGTCCCTTTAACCTCACCGTGATCTCACTCTCTGTCCCTATAACCTCACCGTGATCTCACTCTCTGTCCCTTTAAACTCACCGTGATCTAACTCTCTGTCCCTTAACCTCCCCGTGATCTCACTCTCTGTCCTTTTAAGTTCCTAGTTATCTCACTCTCTGTCCCTTTCACCTTCCCGTGATCTCATTCTCTGTCCCTTTACACTCCTCGGGATCTCACTCTGTGTCCCTTTAAACCCCCCGTGATCTCACTCTCTGTCCCTTTACACTTCTCGGGATCTCACTTTGTGTCCCTTTAAACCCCCCGTGATCTCACTCTCTGTCCCTTTAAACTCCACGTTGTTTCACTCTCTGTCCCTTTAACCTCCTCATGATCTCAATCTCTGTCCCTTTAACCTCCCCATGATCTCTTTCTCTGCCCCTTTAACCTCCCCGTGATCTCACACTCTGTCCCAATAACTTCCCCGTGATCTCACTCACTGTCCCTTTAACCTTCCCGTGATCTCATTCTCTGTCCCTTTAGCCTCTCGGCGATCTCACTCTCTATCTCTTTAACCTCCCCGTGATCTCACTCTCTGTCCATTTAACCTCCCCGTGTTCTCATTCTCTGTCCCTTTAACCACCCCGTGAACTCACTGTCTGTCCCTTTAACCTCCCCGTGATCTCACTCTCTGTCCCTTTTACATCCCCGTGATCTCAACCTCTTTCCCTTTAACCACCACGTGACCTCACTCTCTGTCTCTTTTACCTCCCCGTGATCTCACTCACTGTCGCATTAACCTGCACGTTATCTCACTCTCTGTCCCTTTAACCTCGCCGTGATCTCACTCTCTGTCTCTTTTACCTCCCCGTGATCTCACTCTCTGTCGCATTAACCTGCACGTTATCTCACTCTCTGTCCCTTTAACCTCGCCGTGATCTCACTCTCTGTCACTTTAACCTTCCCGTGATCTCACTCTCTGTCCCTTTAACCTCCCCGTGATCACACTCTCTGTCCCTTTAACCTCCCCGTGATTTCTCTCTCTCTTTAACCTCCCACTGATCACACTCTCTGTCGCTATAAACTCCCCGTGATTTCTCACTTTGTCCCTTTAGCTTCTCCGTGATCTCACTCTCTGTCCAATTAACGTCCCCGTGATCTCACTCTCTGTCCCTTTATCCTCTCCATGATCTCACTCTTTGTCCCTTTAGCTTCTCTGTGATCTCACTCTCTATCTCTTTAACCTCCCCGTGGTCTCACTCTCTGTCCCTTTAAACTCCCCGTTATCACACTCTCTGTCCCATTAACCTGCCCGTGATCTCACTCTCAGTCCCGTCAACCTCCCCGTGATCTCACTCTCTGTCCCTTTATCCTCCTCGTGATCACTCTCTGTACCTTTAACCTCCCTGTGGTCTCAGACACTGACCCTTTAACATCTTCGTGATCACTCTCTGTACCTTTAACCTCCCTATGATCTCACTCTCTGTCCCTTTAACCTCACCGTGATCTCACTCACTGTCCCTTTAACCTTCCCGTGATCTCACTCTCTGTCCCTTTAACCTCCCCATGATCTCACTCTCTGTCCCTTTAACCTCCCCGTGATCTCACTCTCTGTCACTTTAACGTCCCCGTGATCACACTCTCTGTCCCTTTAACCTCCCCGTGATCACACTCTCTGCCCCTTTAACCTCCCCGTGATTTCTCTCTCTCTTTAACCTCCCACTGATCACACTCTCAGTCGCTTTAAACTCCCCATGATCCCTCACTTTTTCCCATTAACCTCCCCGTGATCTCACTCTCTGTCCCTTTAACGTCCCCGTGATCTCAGTCTCTGTCCCTTTAACCTCTCCATGATCTCACTCTCTGTCCCTTTAACCTCCCCGTGATCTCACTCTCTGTCCCTTTAACGTCCCCGTGATCTCACTCTCTGTCCCTTTAACCTCTCCATGATCTCACTCTCTGTCCCTTTAACCTCCCCGTGATCTCACTCTTAGTCCATTTATGTGTTCCCCTGATGTCAAACTCTGTCCCTTTAACTATCCCACTGATCTCACTCTGTCCAGTTAACATACATGTGATCTCACTCTCTGTCCATTTAACTTCACCGTGATCTCACTCTCTGTCCCTTTAACCTCTCCGTGATCTCACTCTCTGTCCCTTTAACCTCCCGGTGATCTCACTCTCTGTCCCTATAACCTCACCGTGATCTCACTCTCTGTCCCTATAACCTCACCGTGATCTCACTCTCTGTCCCTTTAACCGCTCCGTGACCTCACTCACTGTCCCTTTAACCTCCCCGTGATCTGACTCTCTGACCCTTTATCCTCCTCGTGATCACTCCCTGTACATTTAACCTCCCTGTGTTCTCAGTCTCTAACCCTTTAACATCCTCGTGATCACTCTCTGTACCTTTAACCTCACCATGACCTCACTCTCTGTCCCTTTAACCTGCCCGTGATCTCACTCTCTGTCCCGTTAACCTCCCCGTGATCTCACTCTCTGTCCCTTTAACCTCCCCGTGATCTCACTCTCTGCCCCTTTAACCTTCCCGTGATCTCACTCTCTGTCCCTTTAACCTCCCCGTGATCACACTCTCTGCCCCTTTAAACTCCCCGTGATTTCTCTCTCTCTTTATGCTCCCACTGATCAAACTCTCTGTCGCTTTAAACTACCCGTGATCTCTCAATTTGTCCCATTATCCTCCCCGTGATCTCACTCCCTGTCCCATTAACCTCCACGTGATCTCACTCTCTATCCCTTTAACCTCTCCGTGATCTCACTGTCTATGCCTTTAACCTCCCCGTGATCTCACTCTCAGTCCCTTTAACCCACCCGTGATTTCAATTTATGTCCCTGTAACCTCCCCGTAATCACACTCTCTATCCCTTTAACCTATCCGTGATCTCAATTTATGTCCCTGTAACCTCCCCGTAATCTAACTCTCTGTCCCTTTAACCTCCCCGTGATCTCACTCTCTGACCTTTAACCTCCCCATGATCTGACTCTCTGTCCATTTAACCTCCCAGTGGTCTCACTCTCTTCCCTTTTACCTCCCCGTGATCACACTCTCTGTCCCTTTAACCTACCCGTGATCTCACTCTATGCCCCTTTACCGTCCCCTTGATCTCTCTCTGTCCCTTTAATCTCCCCGTGATCTCACTCTCTGTCCATTTAACCTCCCCGTGATTTCTCTCTCTCTTTAACATCCCACTGATCACACTCTCTGTCGCTTTAAACTCCCCATGATCCCTCACATTTTCCCATTAACCTCCCCGTGATCTCACTCTCTGTCCCTTTAACGTCCCCGTGATCTCACTCTCTGTCCCTTTAACCTCTCCATGATCTCACTCTCTGTCCCATTAGCCTCCCCGTGATCTAACTCTTAGTCCATTTATGTGTTCCCCTGATGTCAAACTCTGTCCCTTTAACTATCCCACTGATCTCACTCTCTGTCCATTTAACCTCACCGTGATCTCACTCTCTGTCCCTTTAACCTCTCCGTGATCTCACTCTCTGTCCCTTTAACCTCCCGGTGATCTCACTCTCTGTCCCTAAAACCTCACCGTGATCTCACTTTCTGTCCCTATAACCTCACCGTGATCTCACTCTCTGTCCATTTAATCTTCCCGTGATCTCACTCTCTGTCCCTTTAACCTCACCGTGATCTCACACTCTGTCCTTTTAGCCTCCCCGTGATCTCACTCTCAGTCCATTTATGTGTTCCCCTGATGTCACTCTCTGTCCCTTTAACTGCCCCACTGATCTCACTCTGTCCATTTAACATACATGTGATCTCACTCTCTGTCCATTGAACCTCACCGTGATCTCACTCTCTGTCCCTTTAACCTCTCCGTGATCTCACTCTCTGTCCCTTTAACCTCCCGGTGATCTCACTCTCTGTCCCTATAACCTCACCGTGATCTCACTCTCTGTCCCTATAACCTCACCGTGATCTCACTCTCTGTCCCTTTAAACTCACCGTGATCTAACTCTCTGTCCCTTAACCTCCCCGTGATCTCACTCTCTGTCCTTTAAAGCTCCTAGTTATCTCACTCTCTGTCCCTTTTACCTTCCCGTGATCTCACTCTCTGTCCCTTTACACTCCTCGGGATCTCACTCTGTGTCCCTTTAAACCCCCCGTGATCTCACTCTCTGTCCCTTTACACTCCTCGGGATCTCACTCTGTGTCCCTTTAAACCCCCCGGGATCTCACTCTCTGTCCCTTTAAACTCCACATTGTTTCACTCTCTGTCCCTTTAACCTCCTCATGATCTCAATCTCTGTCCCTTTTACCTCCCCGTGATATCACTCTCTGTCCCTTTAACCTCCCCATGATCTCTTTCTCTGCCCCTTTAACCTTCCCGTGATCTCACACTCTGTCCCAATAACCTCCCCGTGATCTCACTCACTCTCCCTTTAACCTTCCCGTGATCTCCCTCTATTTCCCTTTAATCTCCGCGTGATCTCACTCCCTGTCCCTTTAACATTCCCGTGATCTCATTCGCTGTCCCTTTAGCCTCTCCGCGATCACACTCTCTATCTCTTTAGCCTCCCCGTGATCTCACTCTCTGTCCCATTAACCTCCCGTGATCTCACTCTATGTCCCTTTAACGTCCCCTTGATCTCTCTCTGTCCCTTTAACAACCCCGTGATCTCACTCTCTGTCCATTTAACCTCCCCGTGTTCTCATTCTCTGTCCCTTTAACCACCCCGTGAACTCACTGTCTGTCCCTTTAACCTCCCCGTGATCTCACTCTCTGTCCCTTTTACATCCCCGTGATCTCAACCTCTTTCCCTTTAACCACCACGTGACCTCACTTTCTGTCTCTTTTACCTCCCCGTGATCTCACTCTCTGTCGCATTAACCTGCACGTTATCTCACTCTCTGTCCCTTTAACCTCGCCGTGATCTCACTCTCTGTCCCGTTAACCTCCCCGTGATCTCACTCTTGTCCCTTTAACCTCCCCGTGATCTTACTCTCTGTCACTTTAACCTTCCCGTGATCTCACTCTCTGTCCCTTTAACCTCCCCGTGATCACACTCTTTGTCCCTTTAACGTCCCCGTGATCTCACTCTCTGTCCCTTTATCCTCTCCATGATCTCACTCTTTGTCCCTTTAGCTTCTCCGTGATCTCACTCTCTATCTCTTTAACCTCCCCGTGGTCTCACTCTCTGTCCCTTTAAACTCCCCGTTATCACACTCTCTGTCCCATTAACCTGCCCGTGATCTCACTCTCTGTCCCGTTAACCTCCCCGTGATCTCACTCTCTGTCCCTTTATCCTCCTCGTGATCACTCTCTGTACCTTTAACCTCCCTGTGGTCTCAGACACTGACCCTTTATCATTCTCGTGATCACTCTCTGTACCTTTAACCTCCCTATGATCTCACTCTCTGTCCCTTTAACCTCACCGTGATCTCACTCACTGTCCCTTTAACCTTCCCGTGATCTCACTCTCTGTCCCTTTAACCTCCCCATGATCTCACTCTCTGTCCCTTTAACCTCCCCGTGATCTCACTCTCTGTCACTTTAACGTCCCCGTGATCACACTCTCTGTCCCTTTAAACTCCCCCTCATCTCACTCTATGTCCCATTAAACTCCCCGTGATTTCTCTGTCTCTTTAACCGCCCACTGATCACACTCCCTGTCGCATTAAACTCCTCGTGATCTCTCAATTTGTCCCATTAACCTGCCCGTGATCTCACTCTCTGTCCCTTTAACCTCACCGTGATCTCACTCTCTGTCCCTATAACCTCACCGTGATCTCACTCTCTGTCCCTTTAAACTAACCGTGATCTGACTCTCTGTCCCTTAACCTCCCCGTGATCTCACTCTCTGTCCTTTTAAGTTCCTAGTTATCTCACTCTCTGTCCCTTTTACCTTCCCGTGATCTCATTCTCTGTCCCTTTACACTCCTCGGGATCTCACTCTGTGTCCCTTTAAACCCCCCGTGATCTCACTCTCTGTCCCTTTACACTCCTCGGGATCTCACTTTGTGTCCCTTTAAACCCCCCGTGATCTCACTCTCTGTCCCTTTAAACTCCACATTGTTTCACTCTCTGTCCCTTTAACCTCCTCATGATCTCAATCTCTGTCCCTTTTACCTCCCCGTGATATCACTCTCTGTCCCTTTAACCTCCCCATGATCTCTTTCTCTGCCCCTTTAACCTCCCCGTGATCTCACACTCTGTCCCAATAACTTCCCCGTGATCTCACTCACTGTCCCTTTAACCTTCCCGTGATCTCTCTCTATTTCCCTTTAACCTCCACGTGATCTCACTCTCTGTCCCTTTAACATTCCCGTGATCTCATTCTCTGTCCCTTTAGCCTCTCCGCGATCTCACTCTCTATCTCTTTAGCCTCCCCGTGATCTCACTCTCTGTCCCATTAACCTCCTGTGATCTCACTCTATGTCCCTTTAACGTCCCCTTGATCTCTCTCTGTCCCTTTAACAACCCCGTGATCTCACTCTCTGTCCATTTAACCTCCCCGTGTTCTCATTCTCTGTCCCTTTAACCACCCCGTGAACTCACTGTCTGTCCCTTTAACCTCCCCGTGATCTCACTCTCTGTCCCTTTTACATCCCCGTGATCTCAACCTCTTTCGCTTTAACCACCACGTGACCTCACTCTCTGTCTCTTTTACCTCCCCGTGATCTCACTCTCTGTCGCATTAACCTGCACGTTATCTCACTCTCTGTCCCTTTAACCTCGCCGTGTTCTCACTCTCTGTCCCGTTAACCTCCCCGTGATCTTACTCTCTGTCACTTTAACCTTCCCGTGATCTCACTCTCTGTCCCTTTAACCTCCCCGTGATCACACTCTTTGTCCCTTTAACCTCCCCGTGATTTCTCTCTCTCTTTAACCTCCCACTGATCACACTCTCTGTCGCTATAAACTCCCCGTGATTTCTCACTTTGTCCCATTAACCTCCCCGTGATCTCACTCTCTGTCCAATTAACGTCCCCGTGATCTCACTCTCTGTCCCTTTATCCTCTCCATGATCTCACTCTTTGTCCCTTTAGCTTCTCTGTGATCTCACTCTCTATCTCTTTAACCTCCCCGTGGTCTCACTCTCTGTCCCTTTAAACTCCCCGTTATCACACTCTCTGTCCCATTAACCTGCCCGTGATCTCACTCTCTGTCCCGTTAACCTCCCCGTGATTTCACTCTCTGTCCCTTTATCCTCCTCGTGATCACTCTCTGTACCTTTAACCTCCCTGTGGTCTCAGACACTGACCCTTTAACATCTTCGTGATCACTCTCTGTACCTTTAACCTCCCTATGATCTCACTCTCTGTCCCTTTAACCTCACCGTGATCTCACTCACTGTCCCTTTAACCTTCCCGTGATCTCACTCTCTGTCCCTTTAACCTCCCCATGATCTCACTCTCTGTCACTTTAACCTCCCCGTGATCTCACTCTCTGTCACTTTAACGTCCCCGTGATCACACTCTCTGTCCCTTTAAACTCCCCCTCATCTCACTCTCTGTCCCATTAACCTCCCCCTGATTTCTCTGTCTCTTTAACCGCCCAATGATCACACTCCCTGTCGCATTAAACTCCTCGTGATCTCTCAATTTGTCCCATTAACCTGTCCGTGATCTCACTCTCTGTCCCATTAACCTCCCCGTGATCTCACTCTCTGTCCCTTTAACCTCCCCGTGATCTCACTCACTGTCCCTTTAACCCTCCCGTGATCTAACTATCTGTCACTTTAACCTCCCTGTAATCTCACTCTCTGTCCCTTTAACCTCACCGTGATCTCACTCACTGTCCCTTTAACCTCCCCGTGATCTGACTCTCTGACCCTTTATCCTCCTCGTGATCACTCTCTGTACATTTAACCTCCCTGTGTTCTCAGTCTCTAACCCTTTAACATCCTCGTGATCACTCTCTGTAACTTTAACCTCACCATGACCTCACTCTCTGTCCCTTTAACCTGCCCGTGATCTCACTCTCTGTCCCGTTAACCTCCCCGTGATCTCACTCTCTGTCCCTTTAACCTTCCCGTGATCTCACTCTCTGTCCCTTTAACCTCCCCGTGATCACACTCTCTGCCCCTTTAAACTCCCCGTGATTTCTCTCTCTCTTTACGCTCCCACTGATCACACTCTCTGTCGCTTTAAACTCCCCGTGATCTCTCAATTTGTCCCATTATCCTCCCCGTGATCTCACTCCCTGTCCCATTAACCTCCCCGTGATTTCACTCTCTGTCCCTTTTACCTTCCCGTGATCTTACTCTCTGTCCCTTTATCCTCTCCGTGATCTCACTCTCTATCTCTTTAGCCTGCCTGTGATCTCACTCTCTGTCCCTTTAACCTCCCCGTTATCTCACTCTCAGTCCCTTTAACCCACCCGTGATTTCAATTTATGTCCCTGTAACCTCCCCGTAATCACACTCTCTATCCCTTTAACCTCTCCGTGATCTCACTCTCTGTCCCTTTAACCTCCCCATGATCTGACTCTCTGTCCATTTTACCTCCCAGTGGTCTCACTCTCTTCCCTTTTACCTCCCCGTGATCACACTCTCTGTCCCTTTAACCTACCCGTGATCTCACTTTATGTCCCTGTAAACTCCCCGTAATCTCACTCTCTGTCCCTTTAACCTCCGCGTGATTTCACTCTCTGTCCCTTTACCTCCCCGTGATCTCACTCTCTGTCCCTTTAACCTATCCGTGATCTAACTTTATGTCCCTGTAACCTCCCCGTAATCACACTCTCTTTCCCATTAACCTCCCTGTGATCTCACTCTCTGTCCCGTTAACCTCCCCGTGATCTCACACTCTGCCCCTTTTACCTCCTCGTGATCACGCTCTGTAACTTTAAACTCCCAATGATATCACTCTCTGGCCCTTTTACCTCCCCGTGATCTCACTCTCTGTCCATTTAACCTGCCCGTGATCTCACTCTCTGTCCCTTTAACCACCCCGCGATCTCTCTCTCTGTCCCATTAACCTCCCCGTGATCTCACTCACTGTCCCTTTAACCTTCCCGTGATCTCTCTATCTGTCCCTTTAACCTACCCGTGATCTCTCTCTCTGTCCCTTTAACATTCCCGTGATCTCATTCTCTGTCCCTTTATCCTCTCCGCGATCTCAATCTCTATCTCTTTAGCTTCCCCGTGATCTCACTCTCTGTCCCTTTAACCTCCCCTTGATCTTACTCGATGTCCCTTTAACCTCCCCGTGATCTCACTCTCTGTCCCATTAACTTCCCCGTGATCTCACTCTCTGTCCCTTTAACCACCCCGTGATTTCTCTCTCTGTCCCTTTAACCTCCCCGTGACTTCTCTCTCTCTTTAACCTCCCACTGATCTCACTCTCTGTCCCTTTAACCTACCCGTGATCTCACTCTCTATCCCATTAACCTCCCCGTGATCTCACTCGCTGTCCCTTTAACCTTCCCGTGATCTCACTCTCTGCCCCTTTAACCTCCTCGTGATCACTCTCTGTACCTTTAAACTCCCCATGTTCTCACTCTCTGTCCATTTTAGCTCACCGTGATCTCACTCTCTGTCCCTTTAACCTCCCCATGATTTGACACTCTGTCCCTTCAACCTCCCCGTGATCTCTCTCTCTGTCCCTTTAACCTCCCCGTGATCACACTCTCTGACCCATTAACCTACCCGTGATCTCACTCTCTATCCCATTAACCTCCCCGTGATCTCACTCGCTGTCCCTTTAACCTCCCCGTGATCTCACTCTCTGCCCCTTTAAACTCCTCGTGATCACTCTCTGTACCTTTAAACTCCCCATGTTCTCACTCTCTGTCCATTTAAGCTCCCCGTGATCTCACTCTCTGTCCCTTTAACCCCCCCTTGATCTCACGCTCTGTCCCTTTAACCTCCCCATGATTTGACTCTCTGTCCCTTCAACCTCCCCGTTTTATGTCTCTCTGTCCCTTTAACCTCCCCGTGATCTCACTCTCTGTCCCTTTAACCTCCACGTGATCTCAATCTCTTATCCTAAAACCTCCCCGTGATCTCTCTCTCTGTTCCATTAACTTCCCCGTGATCTCACTCACTGTCCCTTTAACCTTCCCGTGATCTCTCTCTCTGTCCCTTAAATCTCCCCGTGATCTCACTCTCTGTCCCTTTAACCTCCCCGTGATCTCACTCTATATCCCTTTAACGTCCCCTTGATCTCTCTCTGTCCCTTTAACCACCCTGTGATCTCTCTCTCTGTCCATTTAACCTCCCCATGATCTCACTCTCTGGCTCTTTAACCACCCCGCGTTCTCACTCTCTGTCCCATTTACCTACCTGTGATCTCACTCTCTATCCCATTAACCTCCCCGTGATCTCACTCGCTGTCCCTTTAATCTCCCGTGATCTCACTCTCTGCCCCTTTAACCTCCTCGTGATCACTCTCTGTACCTTTACACTCCCCATGTTCTCACTCTCTGTCAATTTTAGCTCCCGTTGATATCACTCTCTGTCCCTTTAACCTCCCCATGATTTGACACTCTGTCCCTTCAACCTCCCCGTGATCTCTCTCTCTGTCCCTTTAACCTCCCCGTGATCTCACTCTCTGGCTCTTTAACACCCCGCGATCTCACTCTCTGTCCCATTAACCTACCCGTGATCTCACTCTATATCCCATTAACCAACCCGTGATCTCACTCTCTGCCCCTTTAACCTCCTCGTGATCACTCTCTGTACCTTTAAACTCCCCATGTTCTCACTCTCTGTCCATTTAAGCTCCCCGTGATCTTACTCTCTGTCCCTTTAACCCCCCCTTGATCTCACGCTCTGTCCCTTTAACCTCCCCATGATTTGACTCTCTGTCCCTTCAACCTCCCCGTTTTCTCTCTCTCTGTCCCTTTAACCTCCCCGTGATCTCACTCTCTGTCCCTTTAACTTCTTCGTGATCTCACTCTCTGTCCCTTTAGCCTCCCCATATTCTCACTCTCTGTCCCATTAACCTACCCGTGATCTCACTCTCTGTCCCTTTAACACCCCGTGATCTCACTCTCTGTCCATTTAACCTCCCCATGATCTCACTCTCTGTCTCTTTAACATCCCCGTGATCCCATTCTCTGTCTATTTAACCTCCCCGTGATCTCACTCTCTGTCCCTTTAACCTCGCCCTGATCTCACTCTCTGTCCCTTTAACATCCCCGTGATCTCTCTTACTGTCCCTTTAACCTCCCCGTGATCTCAGTCTCTGTCCCATTAACGACCCCGTGATCTCACTCTCTGTCCCTTAAAACGCCCCGTGATCTCTCCCTCTGTCCCGTTAACCCTCCCGTGATATCACTCTATGTCCCTTAAACCTCGCCGTAATCTCACTCTCTGTCCCATTAGCCTTCCCGTGATATCACTCTCTGTCCCTTTAGCTTCCCCGTGATCTCACTCTGTCCCTTTTACCACCACGTGATCTCACTCTCTGTCCATTTAACCTCCCAGTGATCTCACTCTCTGTCCCTTTACACTTTCCGTGATCTCTCTCTCTGTCCCATTAACCACCCCGTGATCTCACTCTCTGTCCCTTCAACCTCCCCGTGATCTCTCTCTCTGTCCCCTTATCCTCCCCGTGAACTCTCCCTCTTTAACCTCCCGTGATCTCACTCTCTGTCCCTTTAAACTCCCCTTGATCTCTCACTTTGTCCCATTAATCTCCCCGTGATCTCACTCTCTGTCCCTTTAACCTCCCCGTGATCTCACTCTCTGTCCCATTAACGACCCCGTTATCTCACTCTCTGTCTCTTTAACCTCCCCGTGATCTCACTCTCTGTCCCATCAACATCATCGTGATCTCACTTTCTGTCTCTTTAACCTCCCCGTGATCTCACTCTCTGTCCCTGTAACCTTCCAGTGATCTCACTCTCTGTCCCTTTAACCTCCCCGTGATCTACTCTCTGCCCCTATAACCTCCCAGTGTTCTCACTCTCTGCCCCTTTAACCTCCCAGTGTTCTCACTCTCTGTCCCTTTAACCTCCCCGTGATCTCACTCTCTGTCCCTTTAACCTCCCCGTGCTCTCACTCTCTGTCCCTTTAACCTCCCCGTGATCTCACTCTATGTCCCTTTAACGTCCCCGTGCTCTCACTCTCTGTACCTTTAACCTCCCCGTGATATCACTGTCTGCCCCTTTAACCTCCCCGTGATCTCACTCTCTGTCCCTTTAGCCACCCCATGATCTCATTATCTGTCCCTTTAACGACCCCGTGCTCTCACTCTCTGTCCCTTTAACCTCCCCGTGATCTCACTCTATGTCCCTTTAACGTCCCCGTGCTCTCACTCTCTGTACCTTTAACCTCCCCGTGATCTCACTCTCTGTCCCATTAACCTCCCCATTATCTCACTCTCTGTCCCGTTAACCTCCCCGCGATCTCACTCTCTGTCCCATTAAACTCCCCGTGATCTCACTCTCTGTCCCTTTAACCTCCTCGTGATTTTATTCTCTGTCCCTTTAACCTCTCCGTGCTCTCACTTTATGTCCCTGTAGCCTCCCCGTAATCACACTCTCTGTCCCTTTAACCTCCGCGAGAACTTGCTCTCTGTCCCTTTAACCTTCCCGTGATCTCACTCTCTGTCCCTTTATATACCCCGTGATCTGACTCTCTGTCCCTTTAACCTCCCCGTGGTCTCACTCTCTGTCCCATTAAACTCCCCGTGATCTCACTCTCTGTCCCTTTAACCTCTTCGTGATCTCACTCTCTGTCCCTTTAACCTCCTCGTGATTTTATTCTCTGTCCCTTTAACCTCTCCGTGATCTCACTTTATGTCCCTGTAACCTCCCCGTAATCACACTCTCTGTCATTTAAACCTCCGCGAGAACTCACTCTCTCTCCCTTTAACCTTCCCGTGATCTCACTCTCTGTCCCTTTAAACACCCCGTGATCTGACTCTCTTTCCCTTTAACTTCCCCGTGGTCTCACTCTCTGTCCCTTTAACCTCCCCGGGATCACAATCTGTGTCCCTTTAACCTCCCCGTGATCACAATCTGTGTCCCTTTAACCTCCCCGTGATCTCACGCTCTGTCCATTTAACCACCCCGTGATCTCACTTTATATCCCTGTAACCTCCCCGTAATCTCACTCTCTGTCCCTTTAAACTCCGCGTGATCTCACTCTCTGTCCCTTTAAACTCTCTGTGATTTCACTCTCTGTCCCTTTAACCTTCCCGTGACCTCACTCTCTGTCCATTTAACCTCCCCGTATTCTCACTCTCTGCCCCTTTAAACTCCCAGTGATCTCACTCTCTGTCCATTTAACCTCCCCGTGATCTCACTCTCTGTCCCATTAACCTCCTGTGATTTCACTCTCTGTCCCTTTAATTTTCCCGTGATCTCACTCGCTGTCCCTTTAACCTCCCCATTATCTCACTGTCTGTCACTTTAACCTCCCCATGATCTCACTCCCTGTACCTTTAACCACAACGTGATCTCACTCTCTGTCCCTTCAACCTCCCCGTGATCTCTCTCTCTGTCCCATTAACCTCCCCGTGATCTCTCTCTCTGTCCCAATAACATCCCCGTGATCTCACTCACTGTCCCTTTAACCTCCCCTTGATCTCACTCTCTGTCCCTTTAACCTCCCCGTGATCTCACTCTCCGTCCCTTTAACCTTCCCGTGATCTCACGCTCTGTCCCTTTAACCACCCCGTGATCTCACTCTCTGCCCATTTAACTCTCCGTGATCTCACTCTCTGTCCCTTTAACCTCCCCGTGATCTCACTCTCTCTCCCTTAAACCTCCCCGTGATCTCACTCTCCGTCCCTTTAACCTTCCCGTGATCTCACGCTCTGTCCCTTTAACCCTCCCGTGATCTCACTCTCTGTCCATTTAACTCCCCGTGATCTCACTCTCTGTCCCTTAAATTTCCCCGTTATCTCACTTTCGGTCCCTTTAACCTCCCCGTGATCTCACTCTCTGTCCCTTTAACCTCACCGTAATCACTCTCTGTCCCTTCAACCTCCCCGTGATCTCACTTTCTGTCCCTTTTAACTCCCCTTGATCTCTCACTTTGTCCCATTAACCTCCCCATTATCTCACTCTCTGTCTATTTAACCTCACCATGATCTCACTTTCTGTCCCTTTAACCTCCCCGTGATCTCACTCTCTGTCCCTTCAACATCCCCGTGATCTCTCTCCCTGTCCCATTAACCTCCCCGTGATCTCACTCTCTGTCCCTTCAACATCCCCGTGATCTCTCTCCCTGTCCCATTAACCTCCCCGTGATCTCTCTCTGTCCCATTAACCCATCCGTGATCTCCCTCTCTTTACCTTTAACCCTCCCGTGATCTCACGCTCTGTGCATTTAACTCCCCATGATCTCCCTCTCGGACTGTTGAACCTCCTCCTGATCACTCTCTGGCCCTTTAACCTCCCCATGATCTCACACTCTGTCCCTTTAACCTCCTCGTGATCTCACTCTCTGTCCCTTTAACCTTCCCGTGATATCACTCTCTGTTCCTTTAACCTCTCCGTGATCTCACTCTCTGTCCCTTTAACCTCCCCGTGATCTTTCTCTGTCCCCTAAACCACCCCGTGATCTCACTCTCTGTCCCTTTAACCTCTCCGTGATCTCACTCTCTGTCCCAGTAACCTCCCCATTATCTCACTCTCTGTCCCTTCAACCTCCCCTTGATCTCTCTCTCTGTCCCATTAACCTCCCCGTGATCGCACTCACTTTCCCTTAAACTTTCCCGTGATCACTCTCTCTGTCCCATTAACCCATTCGTGATCTCACTATATGTCCCATTAACCTCACCGTTATCTCACTCTTTGTCCATTTAACTCCCCGTGATCTCACTCACTGTCCCTTTACCCTCCCCGTGATCTCACTTTCTGTCCCATTAACGTCCCCGTGATCTCATTCTCTGTCCCTTTAACCTCCCCGTGATCTCACTCTCTTTCCCTTTAATCTCTCCGTGATCTCACTCTCTTGCCCATTAACCTCCCCGTGAAATCACTCTGTCCTTTTAAAATCACCGTGATCTCACTCACTGCCCCTGAAAGTGCCCGTGATCTCACTCTCTGTCCCCTTAACCTCCCCGTGATCTCACTCTCTGTCCCTTTAACCACCTCGTAATCGCTCTCTGGCCCTTTAACCTCCCCATGATTTCACTCTCTGTCTCTTTAACCTCCTTGTGATCTCACTCTCTGTCCCTTTAACCTCCCCGTGATCTCACACTCTGTCCGTTTAAACTCCCTGTGAGCTCACTCTCTGTACCTTTAACGTCCCCTTGATCTCTCTATTTACCTTTAACCTCCACGTAATCTCACTCTCTGTCCCATTAACCTCCCCATTATCTCACTCTCTGTCCCTTTAACCTTCCCGTGATCTCACTCTCTGTCCCTTTAACCTCCCCGTGATCTCACTCTCTATCCCTTTAATCTCCCCGTGATCTCACTCTCTGTCCCTTTAACCTCCCCGTGATCTCACTCTCTGTCCCTTTAAACTCCCCGTGATCTCTCACTTTGTCCCATTAACCTCCCCGTGATCTCACTCCCTGCCCATATAACCTCCCCGTGAGCTCACTCTCTGTCCCTTTAACCTCCTCGTATTCGCTCTCTGGCCCTTTAACCTCCCCATGATCTCACTCTCTGTCCCTTTAAACTCCTCGTGATCTCACTCTCTGTCCCTTTAACCTCTCGTGATCTCACTCATTGGCCAATTAACCTCCCCGTGATATCACTCTCTGTCCTTTTAACCTCCCCGTGATCTCACACTCTGTCCCTTTAAAATCCCTGTGAGCTCACTCTCTGTCCCATTAACCTCCCCATTATCTCACTCTCTGTCCCTTTAACCTTCCCGTGATCTCACTCTCTGTCCCTTTAACTTCCCCGTGATCTCACTCTCTATCCCTTTAACCTCCCCGTGATCTCACTCTCTGTCCCTTTAACCTCCCCGTGATCTCACTCTCTGTCCCTTTAAACTCCCCGTGATCTCTCACTTTGTCCCATTAAACTCCCCGTGATCTCACTCTCTGTACCTTTAACCTCCCCGTGATCTCACTCTCTGTCCCATTAACATCCCCGTAATCTCACTCCCTGTACCTTTAACCACACCGTGGTCTCACTCTCTGTCCCTTTAAGATCCCCGAGGTCTCACTCTTTGTCCCTTTAACCTCCCCTTGATCTCACTCTCATTCCCGTAAACATCACCTTGATCTCACTCTCTATACCTTTAACCCATCCGTTATCACACTCTCTGTCCCATTAACCTCACCGTGATCTCACTCTCTGTCCTCTCAACCTCCCCTTGATCTCACTCTGTCCCTTTAACCTCCCCGTGATCTCATTCTCTGTCCCTTTAACCCTCCCGTGTTCTCACTCTCTGTCCATTTAACCTCACCGTGATCTCACTCTCTGTCCCTTTAACCTCCTCGTGATCTCACTCTCTGTCACTTTAACGTCTCCTTGATATCTCTCTGTCCCTATAACTTCCCCGTGACCTCACTCTCTGTCCCATTAATCTCCCCATTATCTCACTCTCTGTCCCTTTAACCTCCTCGTGATCTCACTCTCTGGTCCTTTAAACTCCCACTGATCTCACTCTCTGTCCCTTTAACCTCCCCGTGAACTCACTCTCTGTCCCTTTAACCTCCCCGTGATCTCACTCTCTGTCCCTTTAAACTCCCCGTGATCTCACTCTCTGTCCCTTTAACCTCCCCGTGATCTGAATCTCTGGCCCTTTAACTTCCCCGTGATCTCAATCTCTGTCCCTTTAACATTCCCGTGATCTCACTCTCTGTCCCTTTAACCTCCCCGTGATCTCACTCACTGTCCCTTTAACCACCTCATGATCTCACTCTCTGTCCCTTTTACATACCCGTGATCTCACTCTCTGTCCCTTTAACCTCCCCGTGATCTCAATCGCTGTCCCTTTAACATTCCCGTGATCTCACTCTCTGTCCCATTAACCTCCCCGTGATATCACTCTCTGTCCATTTAAACTTCCCGTGATCTCACTCTCTGTCCCTTTAACCTCCCCGTGATCTCACTCTCTGTCCCTTTAAACTTCCCGTGATCTCACTCTCTGTCCCTTTAAACTCCCCGTGATCTCACTCACTGTCCCTTTAACCTCCCCGTGATCTCACAATCTGTCCCATTAACCTCCCCGTGATCTCACTCTCTGTCCCTTTAAACACCCCGTGATCTCACTCTCTCCATTTAACCTCCCCGTGATCTCACTCTCTCCCTTTAAGCTCCCCGTGATCTCACTCTCTGTCCCTTTTACCTTCCCGTGATCTCACTCTCTGTCCCTTTAACATCTCCGTTATCTCTCTCTGTCCCTTTAACCTCCCCGTGATCTCATTCTCTGTCCCTTTAACCTCCCCGTGATCTCACTCTCTGTCCCTTTAACCTCCCCGTGATCTCACTCTCTTTCCCTTTAATCTCTCCGTGATCTCACTCTCTTGCCCATTAACCTCCCCGTGAACTCACTCTGTCCTTTTAAAATCACCGTGATCTCACTCACTGACCCTGAAAGTGCCCGTGATCTCACTCTCTGTCCCCTTAACCTCCCCGTGATCTCACTCTCTATCCCTTTAGTCTCCCCGTGATCTCACTCTCTGTCCCTTTAACCTCCCCGTGATCACACTCTCTGTACCTTTGAACTCCCCGTGATCTCTCACTTTGTCCCATTAACCTCCCCGTGATCTCACTCCCTGCCCATATAACCTCCCCGTGAGCTCACTCTCTGTCCCTTTAACCTCCTCGTAATCGCTCTGTGGCCATTTAACCTCCCCATGATCTCACTCTCTGTCCCTTTAAACTCCTCGTGATCTCACTCTCTGTCCCTTTAACCTCTCCGTGATCTCACTCATTGGCCAATTAACCTCCCCGTGATCTCACTCTCTGTCCCTTTAACCTCCCCGTGATCTCACACTCTGTCCCTTTGAACTCCCTGTGAGCTCACTCTCTGTACCTTTAACGTCCCCTTGATCACTCTATTTACCTTTAACGTCCCCGTAATCTCACTCCCTGTCCCTTTAACCTCACCGTGATCTCACTCTCTGTCCCTTTAACCTTCCCGTGATCTCACTCTTTGTCCCTTTAACCTCCCCGTGATCTCACTCTCTGTCCCTTTAACCTCCCCGTGATCTCACTCTCTGTCCCTTTAACCTCCCCGTGATCTCACTCTCTGTCCCTTTAAACTCCCCGTGATCTCTCACTTTGTCCCATTAAACTCCCTGTGATCTCACTCTCTGTCCCTTTAACAAATCTGTGATCTCTCTCTGTCCCTTTAACCTCCCCGTGATCTCATTCTCTGTCCCTTTAACCTCCCCGTGATCTCACTCTCTGTCCCATTAACCTCCCCGTGATCTCACTCTCTTTCCCTTTAATCTCTCCGTGAGCTCACTCTCTTGCCCATTAACCTCCCCGTGAACTCAATCTGTCCTTTTAAAATCACCGTGATCTCACTCACTGCCCCTGAAAGTGCCCGTGATCTCACTCTCTGTCCCTTTAACCACCTCGTAATCGCTCTCTGGCCCTTTAACCTCCCCATGATTTCACTCTCTGTCCCTTTAACCTCCCCGTGATCTCACTCTCTGTCCCCTTAACCTCCCCGTGATCTCACTCTCTGTCCCTTTAACCACCTCGTAATCGCTCTCTGGCCCTTTAACCTCCCCATGATTTCACTCTCTGTCCCTTTAAACTCCTCGTGATCTCACTCTCTGTCCCTTTAACCTCTCCGTGATCTCACTCACTGGCCAATTAACCTCCCCGTGATCTCACTCTCTGTCCCTTTAACCTCCTTGTGATCTCACTCTCTGTCCCTTTAACCTCCCCGTGATCTCACACTCTGTCCGTTTAAATTCCCTGTGAGCTCACTCTCTATACCTTTAACGTCCCCTTGATCTCTCTATTTACCTTTAACCTCCCCGTAATCTCACTCTCTGTCCCATTAACCTCCCCATTATCTCTCTCTGTCCCTTTAACCTTCCCGTGATCTCACTCTCTGTCCCATTAACCTCCCCGTGATCTCACTCTCTATCCCTTTAATCTCCCCGTGATCTCACTCTCTGTCCCTTTAACCTCCCCGTGGTCTCACTCTCTGTCCCTTTGAACTCCCCGCGATCTCTCACTTTGTCCCATTAACCTCCCCGTGATCTCACTCCCTGCCCATATAACCTCCCCGTGAGCTCACTCTCTGTCCCTTTAACCTCCTCGTAATCGCTCTGTGGCCCTTTAACCTCCCCATTATCTCACTCTCTGTCCCTTTAAACTCCTCGTGATCTCACTCTCTGTCCCTTTAACCTCTCCGTGATCTCACTCATTGGCCAATTAACCTCCCCATTATCTCAATCTCTGTTCCTTTAACCTTCCCGTGATCTCACTCTCTGTCCCTTTAACCTCCCCGTGATCTCACTCTCTATCCCTTTATCCTCCCCGTGATCTCACTCTCTGTCCCTTTAACCTCCCCGTGATCTCACTCTCTGTCCCTTTAACATTCCCGTGATCTCACTCTCTGTCCCTTTAACCTCCCCGTGATATCACTCTCTGTCCATTTAACCTTCCCGTGATCTCACTCTCTGTCCCTTTAACCACCTCATGATCTTACTCTCTGTCCCTTTTACATACCCGTGATCTCACTCTGTCCCTTTAACCTCCCCGTGATATCACTCTCTGTCCATTTAAACTTCCCGTGATCTCACTCTCTGTCCCTTGAAACTCCCCGTGATCTCACTCTCTGTCCCTTTAACCTTCCCGTGATCTCACTCTCTGTCCCTTTAAACTCCCCGTGATCTCACTCACTGTCCCTTTAACCTCCCCGTGATCTCACACTCTGTCCCTTTAAACACCCCGTGATCTCACTCTCTCCATTTAACCTCCCCGTGATCTCACTCTCTCCCTTTAAGCTCCCCGTGATCTCACTCTCTGTCCCTTTTACCTTCCCGTGATCTCACTCCCTGTCCCTTTAACATCTCCGTGATCTCATTCTTTGTCCCATTAACCTCCCCGTGATCTCACTCTATGTTCCTTTAACCTCCCCTTGATCTCGCTCTCTGTACCTTTAACCTCCCCCTGATCTCGCTCTCTGTCCCTTTAAATACCCTTGATCTCATTCTCTGTCCCTTTAAACTCCCCGTGAACTCACTCTATGTTCCTTTAACCTCCCCTTGATCTCACTCTCTGTCCCATTTATCCTCCCCGTGATCTCACTCCTTGTCCCTTTAACCTCCCCGTGACCTCACACATTGTCCCTTTAACCACCCCGTGATCTCACTCTCCGTCCCTTTAAAAATCCTCATCTCACTCTCTGTCCCTTTAACAATCAAATAGTGCAGCACACCCTCAATTACTGACAATCCAATAGTGCAGCAAACCCTCAATTACTGACACTCCAATAGTGCAGCACACCCTCAATTACTGACACTCCAATAGTGCAGCACACCCTCAATTACTGACACTCCAATAGTGCAGCACACCCTCAATTACTGGCACTCCAATAGTGCAGCTCACCCTAAAGTATTGACCCTCCAATAGTGCAGCACACCCTCAAAAACTGACCCTCCAATAGTGCAGCACACCCTCAATTACTGACACTCCAATAGTGCAGCACACCCTCAATTACTGACACTCCAATAGTGCAGCACACCCTCAATTACTGACACTCCAATAGTGCAGCACACCCTCAATTACTGACACTCCAATAGTGCAAAACACCGTAAATTGCTCACACACCAATAGTGCATCAAACCCTCAAATACTGACCCTCCAATTGTGCAGGACACCCTCAATTACTGACACTCCAATAGTGCAGCAAACCCTCAATTACTGACACTCCAATAGTGCAGCACACCCTCAAAAACTGATCCTCCAATAGTGCAGCACACCCTCAAGTACTGACCCTCCAATAGTGCAGCACACCCTCAATTACTGACCCTCCAATAGTGCAGCACACCCTCAATTACTGACAATCCAATAGTGCAACAAACCCTCAATTACTGACACTCCAATAGTGCAGCCCACACTCAATTACTGACACTCCAATAGTGCAGCACACCCTCAAGTACTGACCCTCCAATAGTGCAGCACACCCTCAATTACTGACAATCCAATAGTGCAACAAACCCTCAATTACTGACACTCCAATAGTGCAGCACCCCCTCAATTACTGACACTCCAATAGTGCAGCACACCATCAATTACTGACCCTCCAATAGTGCAGCACACCCTCAATTACTGACACTCCAATAGTGCAGAACACCCTCAATTACTGACTCTCCAATAGTGCAGCACACCCTCAATTACTGACACTCCAATAGAGTAACTCACCCTCAATTACTGACTCTCCAATAGTGCAGCAAACCCTCAATTACTGACACTGCAATAGAGCAGCACACCCTCAATTACTGACCCTCCAATAGTGCAGCACACCCTCTATTACTGACACTCCACTAGTGCAGCACACCCTCAATTACTGACACTCCAATAGAGCAGCACACCCTCAATTACTGACCCTACAATAGTGCAGCTCACCCTCAATTACTGACACTCCAATAGTGCAGCACACCCTCAATTACTGACCCTACAATAGTGCAGCTCACCCTCAATTAGTGACACTCCAATAGTGCAGCACACCCTCAATTACTGACACTCCAATAATGCAGCACACCCTCAATTACTGACACTCCAATAGTGCAGCACACCCTCAATTACTGACCCTCCAATAGTGCAGCACACCCTCAATTACTGAAACTCCAATTGTGCAGCACACCCTCAATTACTGACACTCCAATAGTGCAGCACACTCTCAAGTACAGAACCTCCAATAGTGCAGCACACCCTCAATTACTGTCACTCCAATAGTGCAGCACACCCTCAATTACTGACACTCCAATAGTGCAGCACACCCTCAATTACTGACACTCCAATAGTGCAGCTCACCCTCAATTACTGAAACTCCAATAGTGCAGCACACCCTCAATTACTGACACTCCAATAGTGCAGCTCACCCTCAATTACTGACACTCCAATAGTGCAGCACACCCTCAATTACTGACACTCCAATAGTGCAGCTCACCCTCAATTACTGACACTCCAATAGTGCAGCACACCCTCAATTACTGACACTCCAATAATGCAGCACACCCTCAATTACTGACACTCCAATAGTGCAGCAGACACTCAATTACTGAAACTCCAATAGTGCAGCACACCCTCAATTACTGACACTCCAATAGTGCAGCTCACCCTCAATTACTGACACTCCAATAGTGCAGCACACCCTCAATTACTGACACTCCAATAGTGCAGCACACCCTCAATTACTGACACTCCAATAGTGCAGCTCACCCTCAATTACTGAAACTCCAATAGTGCAGCTCACCCTCAATTACTGAAACTCCAATAGTGCAGCAAACCCTCAATTACTGACCCTCCAATAGTGCAGCTCACCCTCAATTACTGACACTCCATTAGTGCCGCACACACTGAATTACTGACAATCCAATAGTGCAGCACACCCTCAAGTACTGACACTCCAATAGTGCAGAACACCGTAAATTACTGACACTCCAATAGTGCATCAAACCCTCAAATACTGACCCTCCAATAGTGCAGGACACCCTCAAATACTGACCCTCCAATAGTGCAGCACACCCTCAATTACTGACACTCCAATAGTGCAGCACACCCTCAATTACTGACACTACAATAGTGCAGCACACCCTCAATTACTGACACTCCAATAGTGCAGCACACCCTCAATTACTGACACTCCAATAGTGCAGCACACCCTCAATTACTGACACTCCAATAGTGCAGCACACCCTCAATTACTGGCACTCCAATAGTGCAGCTCACCCTAAAGTATTGACCCTCCAATAGTGCAGCACACCCTCAAAAACTGACCCTCCAATAGTGCAGCACACCCTCAATTACTGACACTCCAATAGTGCAGCACACCCTCAATTACTGACACTCCAATAGTGCAGCACACCCTCAATTACTGACACTCCAATAGTGCAAAACACCGTAAATTGCTCACACACCAATAGTGCATCAAACCCTCAAATACTGACCCTCCAATTGTGCAGGACACCCTCAATTACTGACACTCCAATAGTGCAGCAAACCCTCAATTACTGACACTCCAATAGTGCAGCACACCCTCAAAAACTGATCCTCCAATAGTGCAGCACACCCTCAAGTACTGACCCTCCAATAGTGCAGCACACCCTCAATTACTGACAATCCAATAGTGCAACAAACCCTCAATTACTGACACTCCAATAGTGCAGCCCACCCTCAATTACTGACACTCCAATAGTGCAGCACACCCTCAAGTACTGACCCTCCAATAGTGCAGCACACCCTCAATTACTGACAATCCAATAGTGCAACAAACCCTCAATTACTGACACTCCAATAGTGCAGCACCCCCTCAATTACTGACACTCCAATAGTGCAGCACACCCTCAATTACTGACCCTCCAATAGTGCAGCACACCCTCAATTACTGACACTCCAATAGTGCAGAACACCCTCAATTACTGACTCTCCAATAGTGCAGCACACCCTCAATTACTGACACTCCAATAGAGTAACTCACCCTCAATTACTGACTCTCCAATAGTGCAGAAAACCCTCAATTACTGACACTGCAATAGAGCAGCACACCCTCAATTACTGACCCTCCAATAGTGCAGCACACCCTCTATTACTGACACTCCACTAGTGCAGCACACCCTCAATTACTGACACTCCAATAGAGCAGCACACCCTCAATTACTGACCCTACAATAGTGCAGCTCACCCTCAATTACTGACACTCCAATAGTGCAGCACACCCTCAATTACTGACCCTACAATAGTGCAGCTCACCCTCAATTAGTGACACTCCAATAGTGCAGCACACCCTCAATTACTGACACTCCAATAATGCAGCACACCCTCAATTACTGACACTCCAATAGTGCAACACACCCTCAATTACTGAAACTCCAATTGTGCAGCACACCCTCAATTACTGACACTCCAATAGTGCAGCACACTCTCAAGTACAGAACCTCCAATAGTGCAGCACACCCTCAATTACTGTCACTCCAATAGTGCAGCACACCCTCAATTACTGACACTCCAATAGTGCAGCACACCCTCAATTACTGACACTCCAATAGTGCAGCTCACCCTCAATTACTGAAACTCCAATAGTGCAGCACACCCTCAATTACTGACACTCCAATAGTGCAGCTCACCCTCAATTACTGACACTCCAATAGTGCAGCACACCCTCAATTACTGACACTCCAATAGTGCAGCTCACCCTCAATTACTGACACTCCAATAGTGCAGCACACCCTCAATTACTGACACTCCAATAATGCAGCACACCCTCAATTACTGACACTCCAATAGTGCAGCAGACACTCAATTACTGAAACTCCAACTGTGCAGCACACCCTCAATTACTGACACTCCAATAGTGCAGCACACTCTCAAGTACAGAACCTCCAATAGTGCAGCACACCCTCAATTACTGTCACTCCAATAGTGCAGCACACCCTCAATTACTGACACTCCAATAGTGCAGCACACCCTCAATTACTGACACTCCAATAGTGCAGCATACCCTCAATTACTGACACTCCAATAGTGCAGCACACCCTCAATTACTGACACTCCAATAATGCAGCACACCCTCAATTACTGACACTCCAATAGTGCAGCTCACCCTCAATTACTGAAACTCCAATAGTGCAGCACACCCTCAATTACTGACACTCCAATAGTGCAGCTCACCCTCAATTACTGACACTCCAATAGTGCAGCACACCCTCAATTACTGACACTCCAATAGTGCAGCACACCCTCAATTACTGACACTCCAATAGTGCAGCTCACCCTCAATTACTGAAACTCCAATAGTGCAGCTCACCCTCAATTACTGAAACTCCAATAGTGCAGCAAACCCTCAATTACTGACCCTCCAATAGTGCAGCTCACCCTCAATTACTGACACTCCATTAGTGCCGCACACACTGAATTACTGACAATCCAATAGTGCAGCACACCCTCAAGTACTGACACTCCAATAGTGCAGAACACCGTAAATTACTGACACTCCAATAGTGCATCAAACCCTCAAATACTGACCCTCCAATAGTGCAGGACACCCTCAAATACTGACCCTCCAATAGTGCAGCACACCCTCAATTACTGACACTCCAATAGTGCAGCACACCCTCAATTACTGACACTACAATAGTGCAGCACACCCTCAATTACTGACACTCCAATAGTGCAGCACATCCTCAATTACTGACACTCCAATAGTGCAGCACACCCTCAATTACTGACACTCCAATAGTGCAGCAAACCCTCAATTACTGACACTCCAATAGTGCAGCACATCCTCAATTACTGACACTCCAATAGTGCAGCACACCCTCAAATACTGAACCTCCAATAGTGCAGCACACCCTCAAGTACTGGCACCTCAATAGTGCAGCACACCCTCAATTACTGACACTCCAATAGTGCAGCAAACCCTCAAATAATGACCCTCCAATAGTGCAGCACACCCTCAAAAGCTGACACTCCAATAGTGCAGCACACCCTCAATTATTGACGCTCCAATAGTACAGCACACCCTCAATTACTGACACTCCAATAGTGTAGCACAACCTCAATTAATTTCCCTGCAACAGTGCAGAACACCCTCAATTACTGACACTCCAATAGTGCAGCACACACTCAATTACTGATACTCCTATAGTGCAGCACACCCACAATTACTGACACTCCAATAGTGCAGCACACCCTCAAAAGCTGACACTCCAATAGTGCAGCACACCCTCAATTATTGACACTCCAATAGTACAGCACACCCTCAAAAGCTGATACTCCAATAGTGCAGCACACCCTCAATTACTGAAACTCCAATAGTGCAGCACACCCACTATTACTGACACTCCAATAGTGCAGCACACCATCAATTACTGACCCTCCAATAGTGCAGCACACCCTCAATTACTGAAACTCCAATAGTGCAGCACACCCTCAAAAGCTGACACTCTAATAGTGCAGCACACCCTCAATTACAGACACTCCAATAGTGCAGCACACCCTCAATTACTGACGCTCCAATAGTGCAGCACACCCTCAATTACTGACACTCCAATAGTGCAGCACACCCTCAATTACTGACACTCCAATAGTGCAGCACACCCTCAATTACAGACACTCCAAAAGTGCAGCACACCCTCAATTACTGACACTCCAATAGTGCAGCACACCCTCAATTTACTGACAATCCAATAGTGCAGCACACCCTCAATTACTGACACTCCAATAGTGCAGCACACCCTCAATTACTGACACTCCAATAGTGCAAAATTCCCTCAATTACTGACACTCCAATAGTGCAGCACACCCTCAATTACTGACACTCCAATAGTGCAGCACACCCTCAATTACTGACACTCCAATAGTGCAGCACACCCTCAATTACTGACACTCCAATAGTGCAGAATTCCCTCAATTACTGACACTCCAATAGTGCAGCAAACCCTCAATTACTGACACTCCAATAGTGCAGCACACCCTCAATTACTGTCACTCCAAAAGTGCAGCACACCCTCAATTACTGACACTCCAATAGTGCAGCACACCCTCAATTACTGACACTCCAATAGTGCAGCACACCCTCAATTACTGTCACTCCAAAAGTGCAGCACACCCTCAATTACTGACACTCCAATAGTGCAGCACACCCTCAATTACTGTCACTCCAAAAGTGCAGCACACCCTCAATTACTGACACTCCAATAGTGCAGCACACCCTCAATTACTGACACTCCAATAGTGCAGCACACCCTCAATTACTGACACTCCAATAGTGCAGCACACCCTCAATTACTGACACTCCAATAGTGTAGCACACCCTCAATTACTGACACTCCAATAGTGCAGCACACCCTCAATTACTGTCACTCCAAAAGTGCAGCACACCCTCAATTACTGACACTCCAATAGTGCAGCACACCCTCAATTACTGACACTCCAATAGTGCAGCACACCCTCAATTACTGTCACTCCAAAAGTGCAGCACACCCTCAATTACTGACACTCCAATAGTGCAGCACACCCTCAATTACTGTCACTCCAAAAGTGCAGCACACCCTCAATTACTGACCCTCCAATAGTGCAGCACACCCTCAATTACAGACACTCCATTAGTGCAGCACACCCTCAATTACTGACACTCCAATAGTGCAGCACACCCTCAATTACTGGCACTCCAATAGTGCAGCTCACCCTAAAGTATTGACCCTCCAATAGTGCAGCACACCCTCAGAAACTGACCCTCCAATAGTGCAGCACAGCCTCAATTACTGACACTCCAATAGTGCACAACACCGTAAATTGCTGACACTCCAATAGTGCATCAAACTCTCAATTACTGACACTCAAATAGTGCAGCACACCCTCAATTACTGACACTCAAATAGTGCAGCACACCCTCAAAAACTGATCCTCCAGTAGTGCAGCACACCCTCAAGTACTGACCCTCCAATAGTGCAGCACACCCTCAATTACTGACACTCCAATAGTGCAGCACACCCTCAAATACTGACCCTCCAATAGTGCAGCACACCCTCAAGTACTGACACCTCAATAGTGCAGCACACCCTCAATTACTGACACTCCACTAGTACAGCAAATCCTCAAATAATGACCCTCCAATACTGCAGCACACCCTCAATTACTGACACTCCAATAGTGCAGCACACCCTCAATTACTGACACTCCAATAGTGCAGCACACCCTCAATTACTGAAACCCCAATAGTGCAGCACACCCTCAATTACTGAAACCCCAATAGTGCAGCACACCCTCAAGTACTGACACCTCAATAGTGCAGCACACCCTCAATTACTGACACTCCACTAGTACAGCAAATCCTCAAATAATGACCCTCCAATACTGCAGCACACCCTCAATTACTGACACTCCAATAGTGCAGCACACCCTCAATTACTGACACTCCAATAGTGCAGCACACCCTCAATTACTGAAACCCCAATAGTGCAGCACACCCTCAATTACTGACACTCCAATAGTGCAGCACACCCTCAATTACTGACACTCCAATAGTGCAGCACACCCTCAAATACTGACACTCCAATAGTGCAGCTCACCCTCAAGTACTCTCACTCCAATAGTGCAGCTCACCCTCAAGTACTCTCACTCCAATAGTGCAGCTCACCCTCAATTACTGACACTCCAATAGTGCAGCACACTCTCAATTACTGACACTCCAATAGTGCAGCACACCCTCAATTACTGACACTCCAATAATGCAGCACACCCTCAATTACTGGCACTCCAATAGAGCAACTCACCCTCAATTACTGACTCTCCAATAGTGCAGCACCCCCTCAATTACAGGCCCTCCAATAGTGCAGCACACCCTCAATTACTGACCCTCCAATAGTGCAGCACACCGTCAATTACTGACACTCCAATAGTGCAGCTCACCGTCAATTACTGATACTCTAATAGTGCAGCACACCCTCAATTACTGACACTCCAATAGTGCAGCACACCCTCAATTACTGACACTCCAATAGTGCAGCACACCCTCAATTACTGACACTCCAATAGTGCAGCACACCCTCAATTACTGACACTCCAATAGTGCAGCACACCCTCAATTACTGACACTCCAATAGTGCAGCACACCCTCAATTACTGACACTCCAATAGTGCAGCACACCCTCAATTACTGACCCTCCAATATTGCAGCACACCATCAATTACTGACCCTCCAATAGTGCAGCTCACCGTCAATTACTGACACTCCAATAGTGCAGCACACCCTCAATTACTGACACTCCAATAGTGCAGCACACCCTCAATTACTGATACTCCAATAGTGCAGCACACCCTCAATTACTGACCCTCCAATAGTGCAGCTCACCGTCAATTACTGACACTCCAATAGTGCAGCACACCCTCAATTACTGACACTCCAATAGTGCAGCACACCCTCAATTACTCACCCTCCAATAGTGCAGCACACCCTCAATTACTGACACTCCAATAGTGCAGCACACCCTCAATTACTGACACTCCAATAGTGCAGCACACCCTCAATTACTGACCCTCCAATAGTGCAGCACACCCTCAATTACTGACACTCCAATAGTGCACCACACCATCAATTACTGACCCTCCAATAGTGCAGCACACCCTCAATAACTGACACTCCAACAGTGCAGCACACCCTCAATTACTGACCCTCCAATTTTGCTGCACACCCTCAATTACTGACAATCCAATAGTGCAGCACACCCTCAATAACTGACACTCCAATAGTGCAGCACACCCTCAATTACTGACACTCCAATAGTGAAGCACACCCTCAATTACTGACCCTCCAATAGTGCAACGCACACTCAATTACTGACACTCCAATAGTGCAGCACAACCTCAAATCCTGCACTCCGATAGTGCAGCACACCCTCAATTACTTACCGTCCAATAGTGCAGCACACCCTCAATTACTGACCCTCCAATAGTGCAGAACACCGTAAATTACTGACACTCCAATAGTGCATCAAACCCTCAATTACTGACCCTGCAATAGTGCAGCACACGCTCAATTATTGACACTCCAATAGTGCGGCATACCCTCAATAACTGACACCCCAATAGTGCAGCACACCCTCAATTACTGACCCTCCAATAGTGCAGCTCACCCTCAATTACTGACACTCCAATAGTGCAGCACACCCTCAATTACTGAACTCCAATAGTGCGGCACACCCTCAATTACTGACACTCCAATAGTGCAGCTCACCCTAAAGTATAGACCCTCCAATAGTGCAGCACACCCTCAATTACATACCCTCCAATAGTGCTGCACACCCACAATTACTGACCCTCCAATAGTGCAGCACACCCTCAATTACTGGCACTCCAATAGTTCAGCTCACCCTAAAGTATTGACCCTACAATAGTGCAGCACACCCTCAAAAACTGACACTCCAATAGTGCAGCAAATCCTCAATTACTGACACTCCAATAGTGCAGCACATCCTCAATTACTGACACTCCAATAGTGCAGCACACCCTCAATTACTGACTCTCCAATAGTGCAGCACACCCTCAAATACTGACCCTCCAATAGTGCAGCACACCCTCAAGTACTGGCATCTCAATAGTGCAGCACACCCTCAATTACTGACACTCCAATAGTGCAGCAAACCCTCAAATAATGACCCTCCAATAGTGCAGCACACCCTCAAAAGCTGACACTCCAATAGTGCAGCACACCCTCAATTATTGACGCTCCAATAGTGCAGCACTCCCTCAATTACTGACACTCCAATAGTGCAGCACACCCTCAATTACTGACCCTCCAATAGTGTAGCACAACCTCAATTACTGACACTCCAATAGTGTAGCACAACCTCAATTAATTTCCCTGCAACAGTGAAGAACACCCTCAATTACTGACACTCCAATAGTGTAGCACAACCTCAATTAATTTCCCTGCAACAGTGAAGAACACCCTCAATTACTGACACTCCAATAGTGCAGCACACACTCAATTACTGATACTCCTATAGTGCAGCACACCCTCAATTACTGACCCTCCAATAGTGCAGCACACCCTCAATTACTGACAATACAATAGTGCAGCACACCCTCAATTACTGACACTCCAATAGTGCAAAATTCCCTCAATTACTGACACTCCAATAGTGCAGCACACCCTCAATTACTGACAGTCCAATAGTGCAGCACACCCTCAATTACTGACACTCCAATAGTGCAGCACACCCTCAATTACTGACACTCCAATAGTGCAGAATTCCCTCAATTACTGACACTCCAATAGTGCAGCTCACCCTCAATTACTGACACTCCATTAGTGCAGCACACCCTCAATTACTGACACTCCAATAGTGCAGCACACCCTCAATTACTGACACTCCAATAGTGCAGCACACCCTCAATTACTGTCACTCCAAAAGTGCAGCACACCCTCAATTACTGACACTCCAATAGTGCAGCACACCCTCAATTACTGACACTCCAATAGTGCAGCACACCCTCAATTACTGTCACTCCAAAAGTGCAGCACACCCTCAATTACTGACACTCCAATAGTGCAGCACACCCTCAATTACTGTCACTCCAAAAGTGCAGCACACCCTCAATTACTGACACTCCAATAGTGCAGCACACCCTCAATTACTGACACTCCAATAGTGCAGCACACCCTCAATTACTGTCACTCCAAAAGTGCAGCACACCCTCAATTACTGACACTCCAATAGTGCAGCAAACCCTCAATTACTGACACTCCAATAGTGCAGCACACCCTCAATTACTGTCACTCCAAAAGTGCAGCACACCCTCAATTACTGACACTCCAATAGTGCAGCACACCCTCAATTACTGTCACTCCAAAAGTGCAGCACACCCTCAATTACTGACCCTCCAATAGTGCAGCACACCCTCAATTACAGACACTCCATTAGTGCAGCACACCCTCAATTACTGACAATCCAATAGTGCAGCACACCCTCAATTACTGACACTCCAATAGTGCAGCACATCCTCAATTACTGACCCTCCAATAGTGCAGCGCCCATTCAATTACTGACACTCCAAATGTGCAGCACACCCTCAATTACAGACCCTCCAATAGTGCAGCACACCCTCAATTACAGACCCTCCAATAGTGCAGCACACCCTCAATTACTGACCCTCCAATAGTGCAGCACACCCTCAATTACTGACACTCCAATAGTGCAGCTCACCCTAAAGTATTGACCCTCCAATAGTGCAGCACACCCTCAAATACTGACCCTCCAATAGTGCAGCACACCCTCAAGTACTGACACCTCAATAGTGCAGCACACCCTCAATTACTGACACTCCACTAGTACAGCAAATCCTCAAATAATGACCCTCCAATACTGCAGCACACCCTCAATTACTGACACTCCAATAGTGCAGCACACCCTCAATTACTGAAACCCCAATAGAGCAGCACACCCTCAATTACTGACACTTCAATAGTGCAGCTCACCCTCAAGTACTGTCACTCCAATAGTGCAGCACACCCTCAAATACTGACACTCCAATAGTGCAGCTCACCCTCAAGTACTCTCACTCCAATACTGCAGCACACCCTCAATTACTGACACTCCAATAGTGCAGCACACTCTCAATTACTGACCCTCCAATAGTGCAGCACACCCTCAATTACTGACTCTCCAATAGTGCAGCACACCCTCAATTACTGACACTCCAATAGTGCAGCACACCCTCAATTACTGACCCTCCAATATTGCAGCACACCATCAATTACTGACCCTCCAATAGTGCAGCTCACCGTCAATTACTGACACTCCAATAGTGCAGCACACCCTCAAATACTGACACTCCAATAGTGCAGCACACCCTCAATTACTGATACTCCAATAGTGCAGCACACCCTCAATTACTGACCCTCCAATATTGCAGCACACCATCAATTACTGACCCTCCAATAGTGCAGCTCACCGTCAATTACTGACACTCCAATAGTGCAGCACACCCTCAAATACTGACACTCCAATAGTGCAGCACACCCTCAATTACTGATACTCCAATAGTGCAGCACACCCTCAAATACTGACACTCCAATAGTGCAGCACACCCTCAATTACTGATACTCCACTAGTGCAGCACACCCTCAATTACTGACCCTCCAATATTGCAGCACACCATCAATTACTGACCCTCCAATAGTGCAGCTCACCGTCAATTACTGACACTCCAATAGTGCAGCACACCCTCAATTACTGACACTCCAATAGTGCAGCACACCCTCAATTACTGATACTCCAATAGTGCAGCACACCCTCAATTACTGACCCTCCAATAGTGCAGCTCACCGTCAATTACTGACACTCCAATAGTGCAGCACACCCTCAATTACTGACACTCCAATAGTGCAGCACACCCTCAATTACTGATACTCCAATAGTGCAGCACACCCTCAATTACTGACACTCCAATAGTGCAACACACCCTCAATTACTGACACTCCAATAGTGCAGCACACCCTCAATTACTGACCCTCCAATAGTGCAGCACACCCTCAATTACTGACACTCCAATAGTGCAGCACACCCTCAATTACTGACACTCCAATAGTGCAGCACACCCTCAATTACTGACCCTCCAATAGTGCAGCACACCCTCAATTACTGACACTCCAATAGTGCACCACACCATCAATTACTGACCCTCCAATAGTGCAGCACACCCTCAATAACTGACACTCCAACAGTGCAGCACACCCTCAATTACTGACCCTCCAATTTTGCTGAACACCCTCAATTACTGACAATCCAATAGTGCAGCACACCCTCAATAACTGACACTCCAATAGTGCAGCACACCCTCAATTACTGACACTCCAATAGTGAAGCACACCCTCAATTACTGACCCTCCAATAGTGCAGCACACCCTCAATTACTGACACTCCAATAGTGCAGCACACACTCAATTACTGACACTCCAATAGTGCAGCACAACCTCAAATCCTGCACTCCGATAGTGCAGCACACCCTCAATTACATACCCTCCAATAGTGCAGCACACCCTCAATTACTGACCCTCCAATAGTGCAGAACACCGTAAATTACTGACACTCCAATAGTGCATCAAACCCTCAATTACTGACCCTCCAATAGTGCAGCACATCCTCAATTACTGACACTCCAATAGTGCAGCAAACCCTCAATTACTGACACTCCAATAGAGCAGCAAACCCTCAATTACTGACACTCCAATAGTGCAGCACACGCTCAATTATTGACACTCCAATAGTGCGGCATACCCTCAATAACTGACACCCCAATAGTGCAGCACACCCTCAATTACTGACCCTCCAATAGTGCAGCTCACCCTCAATTACTGACACTCCAATAGTGCAGCACACCCTCAATTACTGAACTCCAATAGTGCGGCACACCCTCAATTACTGACACTCCAATAGTGCAGCTCACCCTAAAGTATTGACCCTCCAATAGTGCAGCACACCTCAAAAACTGACACTCCAATAGTGCAGAACACCGTAAATTATTGACACTCCAATAGTGAATCACACCCTCAAATACTGTCCCTCCAATAGTGCAGCACACCCTCAATTACTGACACTCCAATAGTGCAGCAAACCCTCAATTACTGACACTCCAATAGTGCAGCAAACCCTCAAATAATGACCCTCCAATAGTGCAGCACAAGCTCAATTACTGACACTCCAATAGTGCAGCACACCCTCAATTACTGACGTTCCAATAGTGCAGCACACCCTCAATTACTGACACTACAATAGTGCAGCAAACCCTCAAGTACTGACACCTCAATAGTGCAGCACACCCTCAATTACTGACACTCCAATAGTGCAGCAAACCCTCAAATAATGACCCTCCAATAGTGCAGCATACCCTCAATTATTGACTCTCCAATAGTGCAGCAAACCCTCAATTACTGACACTCCAATAGTGCAGCACAACCTCAATTACTGACACTCCAATAGTGCAGCACACCCTCAATTACTGACCCTCCAATAGTGCAGCATACCCTCAATTACTGACACTCCAATAGTGCAGCACACCCTCAATTACTGTCCCTCCAATAGTGCAGCATACCCTCAATTACTGACACTCCAATAGTGCAGCACACCCTCAATTACTGTCCCTCCAATAGTGCAGCACACCCTCAATTACTGGCACTCCAATAGTGCAGCTCACCCTAAAGTATTGACCCTCCAATAGTGCAGCACACCCTCAATTACTGACACTCCACTAGTGCAACAAACCCTCAATTACTGACACTCCAATAGTGCAGCACACCCTCAATTACTGACACTCCAATAGTGCAGCACACCCTCAATTACTGACACTCCAATAGTGCAGCACACCCTCAATTACTGACACTCCAATAGTGCAGCACACCCTCAATTACTGACACTCCAATAGTGCAGCACACCCTCAATTACTGACCCTCCAATAGTGCAGCTCACCGTCAATTACTGACACTCCAATAGTGCAGCACACCCTCAATTACTGACACTCCAATAGTGCAGCACACCCTCAATTACTGATACTCCAATAGTGCAGCACACCCTCAATTACTGACCCTCCAATAGTGCAGCTCACCGTCAATTACTGACACTCCAATAGTGCAGCACACCCTCAATTACTGACACTCCAATAGTGCAGCACACCATCAATTACTGATACTCCAATAGTGCAGCACACCCTCAATTACTGACACTCCAATAGTGCAACACACCCTCAATTACTGACACTCCAATAGTGCAGCACACCCTCAATTACTGACCCTCCAATAGTGCAGCACACCCTCAATTACTGACACTCCAATAGTGCAGCACACCCTCAATTACTGACACTCCAATAGTGCAGCACACCCTCAATTACTGACCCTCCAATAGTGCAGCACACCCTCAATTACTGACACTCCAATAGTGCACCACACCATCAATTACTGACCCTCCAATAGTGCAGCACACCCTCAATAACTGACACTCCAACAGTGCAGCACACCCTCAATTACTGACCCTCCAATTTTGCTGCACACCCTCAATTACTGACAATCCAATAGTGCAGCACACCCTCAATAACTGACACTCCAATAGTGCTGCACACCCTCAATTACTGACAATCCAATAGTGAAGCACACCCTCAATTACTGACCCTCCAATAGTGCAACGCACACTCAATTACTGACACTCCAATAGTGCAGCACAACCTCAAATCCTGCACTCCGATAGTGCAGCACACCCTCAATTACATACCCTCCAATAGTGCAGCACACCCTCAATTACTGACCCTCCAATAGTGCAGAACACCGTAAATTACTGACCCTCCAATAGTGCAGCACAACCTCAATTACTGACACTCCAATAGAGCAGCAAACCCTCAATTACTGACACTCCAATAGTGCAGCACACGCTCAATTATTGACACTCCAATAGTGCGGCATACCCTCAATAACTGACACCCCAATAGTGCAGCACACCCTCAATTACTGACCCTCCAATAGTGCAGCACACCCTCAATTACTGACACTCCAATAGTGCAGCTCACCCTCAATTACTGACACTCCAATAGTGCAGCACACCCTCAATTACTGAACTCCAATAGTGCGGCACACCCTCAATTACTGACACTCCAATAGTGCAGCTCACCCTAAAGTATTGACCCTCCAATAGTGCAGCACACCCTCAAAAACTGACACTCCAATAGTGCAGAACACCGTAAATTATTGACACTCCAATAGTGCATCACACCCTCAAATACTGTCCCTCCAATAGTGCAGCACACCCTCAATTACTGACACTCCAATAGTGCAGCAAACCCTCAATTACTGACACTCCAATAGTGCAGCAAACCCTCAAATAATGACCCTCCAATAGTGCAGCACAAGCTCAATTACTGACACTCCAATAGTGCAGCACACCCTCAATTACTGACGTTCCAATAGTGCAGCACACCCTCAATTACTGACACTACAATAGTGCAGCAAACACTCAAGTACTGACACCTCAATAGTGCAGCACACCCGCAATTACTGACACTCCAATAGTGCAGCAAACCCTCAAATAATAACCCTCCAATAGTGCAGCACACCCTCAATTATTGACACTCCAATAGTGCAGCAAACCCTCAATTACTGACACTCCAATAGTGCAGCACAACCTCAATTACTGACACTCCAATAGTGCAGCACACCCTCAATTACTGACCATCCAATAGTGCAGCATACCCTCAATTACTGACACTCCAATAGTGCAGCACACCCTCAATTACTGTCCCTCCAATAGTGCAGCATACCCTCAATTACTGACACTCCAATAGTGCAGCACACCCTCAATTACTGTCCCTCCAATAGTGCAGCACACCCTCAATTACTGGCACTCCAATAGTGCAGCTCACCCTAAAGTATTGACCCTCCAATAGTGCAGCACACCCTCAATTACTGACACTCCACTAGTGCAACAAACCCTCAATTACTGACACTCCAATAGTGCAGTACACCCTCAAATACTGACACTCCAATAGTGCAGCACTCCCTCAAATACTGACACTCCAATAGTGCAGCACACCCTCAATTACTGACACTCCACTAGTGCAGCAAACCCTCAAATAATGACCCTCCAATTGTGCAGCACACCCTCAATTACTGACACTACAATAGTGCAGCACACCCTCAATTACTGACACTCCAATGGTGCAGCACACCCTCAATTACTGAAACCCCAATAGAGCAGCACACCCTCAATTACTGACACTCCAATAGTGCAGCTCACCCTCAAGTACTGAAACCCCAATAGAGCAGCACACCCTCAATTACTGACACTCCAATAGTGCAGCACACCCTCAAATACTGACACTCCTATAGTGCAGCTCACCCTCAAGTACTCTCACTCCAATAGTGCAGCACACCCTCAATTACTGACACTCCAATAGTGCAGCTCACCCTCAAGTACTCTCACTCCAATAGTGCAGCACACACTCAATTACTGACTCTCCAATAGTGCAGCACACCCTCAAATACTGACACTCCAATAGTGCAGCTTTCCCTCAATTACTGACACTCCAATAGAGCAGCACACCCTCAATTACTGACACTCCAATAGAGCAGCACACCCTCAATTACTGACACTCCAATAGAGCAGCACACCCTCAATTACTGACCCTACAATAGTGCAGCTCACCCTCAATTACTGACACTCCAATAGTGCAGCACACCCTCAATTACTGACACTCCAATAGTGCAGCACACCCTCAATTACTGACACTCCAATAGTGCAGCACACCCTCAATTACTGACCCTCCAATAGTGCAGCACACCCTCAATTACTGACACTCCAATAGTGCAGCACACCCTCAATTACTGACCCTCCAATAGTGCAGCACAACCTCAATTACTGACACTCCAATAGTGCAGCAGACACTCAATTACTGACACTCCAATAGTGCAGCACACACTCAATTACTGTCCCTCCAATAGTGCAGCACACCCTCAATTACTGACCCTCCAATAGTGCAGCACACCCTCAATTACTGGCCCTCCAATAGTGCAGCACACCCTCAATTACTGGCACTCCAATAGTGCAGCACACCCTCAAATACTGATCCTCCAATAGTGCAGCTCACCCTCAATTACTGACACTCCATTGGTGCCGCACACACTGAATTACTGACACTCCAATAGTTCAGCACACCCTCAATTACTGACACTCCAATAGTGCAGCACACCCTCAATTATTGACCCTCCAATAGAGCAGCACAACCTCAAATCCTGCACTCCGATAGTTCAGCACACCCTCAATTACTGACACTCCAATAGTGCAGCACACCCTCAATTACTGACACTCCGATAGTGCAGCACACCCTCAATTACATACCCTCCAATAGTGCTGCACACCCACAATTACTGACCCTCCAATAGTGCAGCACACCCTCAATTACTGGCACTCCAATAGTTCAGCTCACCCTAAAGTATTGACCCTCCAATAGTGCAGCACACCCTCAAAAACTGACACTCCAATAGTGCAGAACACCGTAAATTACTGACACTCCAATAGTGCATCAAACCCTCAAATACTGACCCTCCAATAGTGCAGCACACCCTCAATTACTGACACTACAATAGTGCAGCACACCCTCAATTACTGACACTCCAATTGTGCAGCAAACCCTCAATTACTGACACTCCAATAGTGCAGCAAACCCTCAATTACTGACACTCCAATAGTGCAGCACACCCTCAAATACTGAACCTCTAATAGTGCAGCACACCCTCAATTACTGACACTCCAATAGTGCAGCACACCCTCAATTACTGACACTCCAATAGTGCAGCAAGCCCTCAAATAATGACCCTCCAATAGTGCAGCACAACCTCAATTACTGACACTCCAATAGTGCAGCACACCCTCAATTACTGACACTCCATAGTGCAGCACACCCTCAATTACTGACCCTCCAATTGTGCAGGACACCCTGAAATACTGACCCTCCAATAGTGCAGCAAACCCTCAATTACTGACACTCCAATAGTGCAGCAACCCTCAATGACTGACACTCCAATAGTGCAGCAAGCCCTCAAATAATGACCCTCCAATAGTGCAGCACAACCTCAATTACTGACCCTCCAATAGTGCAGCACACCCTCAATTACTGACGTTCCAATAGTGCAGAACACCCTCAATTACTGACACTACAATAGTGCAGCAAACCCTCAATTTCTGACACTCCAATAGTGCAGCACACCCTCAAATACTGAGCCTTCAATAGTGCAGCACAACCTCAAATACTGACCCTCCAATAGTGCACCACACCCTCAAGTACTGACACCTCAATAGTGCAGCACACCCTCAATTACTGACACTCCAATAGTGCAGCAAACCCTCAAATAATGTCCCTCCAATAGTGCAGCACACCCTCAATTTTTGACACTCCAATAGTACAGCCCACCCTCAATTAATGACCCTCCAACAGTGCAGAACACCCTCAATTACTGACACTCCAATAGAGCAGCACACCCTCAATTACTGACACTCCAATAGTGCAGCACACCCTCAATTACTGACACTCCAATAGTGCAGCACACCCTCAATTACTGAAACTCCAATAGTGCAGCACACACTCAATTACTGAGACTCCAATAGTACAGCACACCCTCAATTACTGACACTCCAATAGTGCAGCACACCCTCAATTACTGACACTCCAATAGTGCAGCACACCCTCAATTACTGAAACTCCAATAGTGCAGCACACACTCAATTACTGAGACTCCAATAGTGCAGCACACCCTCAATTACTGACACTCCAATAGAGCAACTCACCCTCAATTACTGACTCTCCAATAGTGCAGCAAACCATCAAATACTGACACTCCAATAGAGCAACTCACCCTCAATTACTGACTCTCCAATAGTGCAGCACACCCTCAATTACTGACACTCCAATAGTGCAGAACACCCCCAATTACTGACTCTCCAATATTGCAGCACACCCTCAATTCCTGACACTCCAATAGTGCAGCACACCCTCAATTACTGACACTCCAATAGAGCAACTCACCCTCAATTACTGACTCTCCAATAGTGCAGCAAACCATCAATTACTGACACTCCAATAGAGCAACTCACCCTCAATTACTGACTCTCCAATAGTGCAGCAAACCATCAATTCCTGACACTCCAATAGTGCAGAACACCACCAATTACTGACTCTCCAATATTGCAGCACACCCTCAATTCCTGACACTCCAATAGTGCAGCACACCCTCAATTACTGACACTCCAATAGTGCAGCACACACTCAATTACTGACACTCCAATAGTGCAGAACACCCCCAATTACTGACTCTCCAATAGTGCAGCACACCCTCAATTACTGACACTCCAATAGTGCAGCACACCCTCAATTCCTGACACTCCAATAGTGCAGCACACCCTCAATTACTGACACTCCAATAGAGCAACTCACCCTCAATTACTGACTCTCCAATAGTGCAGCACACCCTCAATTACTGACTCTCCAATAGTGCAGCACACCCTCAATTACTGACACTCCAATAGAGCAACTCACCCTCAATTACTGACTCTCCAATAGTGCAGCAAACCATCAATTCCTGACACTCCAATAGAGCAACTCACCCTCAATTACTGACTCTCCAATAGTGCAGCACACCCTCAATTACTGACACTCCAATAGTGCAGCAAACCATCAATTACTGACACTCCAATAGAGCAACTCACCCTCAATTACTGACTCTCCAATAGTGCAGCACACCCTCAATTACTGACACGCCAATAGTGCAGCAAACCATCAATTACTGACAATCCAATAGAGCAGCAAACCCTCAATTACTGACACCCCAATAGTGCAGCACACCCTCAATTACTGACTCTCCAATAGTGCAGCAAACCATCCATTAATGACACTCCAATAGAGCAGCACACCCTCAATTACTGACACTCCAATAGTGCAGCACACCCTCAATTACTGAAACTCCAATAGAGCAGCACACCCTCAATTACTGACCCTCCAATACTGCAGCACACCCTCAATTTCTGACACACCAATAGTGCAGCACACACTCAATGACTGACACTCCAATCGTGCAGCACACACTCAATTACTGACCCTCCATTAGTGCAGCACACCCTCAATTACTGACCCTCCAATACTGCAGCACACCCTCAATTTCTGACACACCAATAGTGCAGCACACACTCAATGACTGACACTCCAATCGTGCAGCACACACTCAATTACTGACACTCCAATAGTGCAGCACACCCTCAATTACTGACCCTCCATTAGTGCAGCACACCCTCAATTACTGACCCTCCATTAGTGCAGCACACCCTCAATTACTGACACTCCAATCGTGCAGCACACACTCAATTACTGACACTCCAATAGTGCAGCACACCCTCAATTACTGACCCTCCATTAGTGCAGCACACCCTCAATTACTGACAATCCAATAGTGCAGCACACCCTCAATTACTGACACTCCAATAGTGCAGCACACCCTCAATTACTGACAATCCAATAGTGCAGCACACCCTCAATTACTGACACTCCAATAGTGCAGCACACCCTCAATTACTGACACTCCAATAGTGCAGCACACCCTCAATTACTGACAATCCAATAGTGCAGCACACCCTCAATTACTGCCACTACAATAGTGCAGCACACACTCAATTACTGACACTCCAATAGTGCAGCACAACCTCAATTACTGCCACTACAATAGTGCAGCTCACCCTCAATTACTGACACTCCAATAGTGCAGCACACCCTCAATTACTGACCCTCCAATAGTGCAGCACACCCTCAATTACTGACACTCCAATAGTGCAGCACACCATCAATTACTGAACCTCCAATAGTGCAGCTCACCCTCAATTACTGACACTCCAATAGTGCAGCACACACTCAATTACTGCCACTCCAATAGTGCAGCACACCCTCAAATACTGATCCTCCAATAGTGCAGCACATCCTCAATTACTGACCCTCCAATAGTGCAGCTGACCCTCAATTACTGACAAACCAATAGTGCAGCTGACCCTCAATTACTGACAAACCAATAGTGCAGCACACCCTCAATTACTGACTCTCCAATAGTGCAGCTCACCCTCAATTACTGACACTCCAATAGTGCAGCACACCCTCAATTACTGACACTCCAATAGTGCAGCACACCCTCAATTACAGACACTCCATTAGTGCAGCACACCCTCAACTACTGACCCTCCAATAGTGCAGCACACCCTCAATTACAGACACTCCATTAGTGCAGCACACCCTCAATTACAGACACTCCATTAGTGCAGCACACCCTCAACTACTGACCCTCCAATAGTGCAGCACACCCTCAAATCCTGCACTCCAATAGTGCAGCACACCCTCAATTACAGACCCTCCAATAGTGCAGCACACCCTCAATTACTGACACTCCAATAGTGCAGCACACCCTCAATTACTGACCCTCCAATAGTGCAGCACACCCTCAATTACTGGCACTCCAATAGTGCAGCACACCCTCAATTACAGACACTCCATTAGTGCAGCACACCCTCAACTACTGACCCTCCAATAGTGCAGCACACCCTCAAATCCTGCACTCCAATAGTGCAGCACACCCTCAATTACAGACCCTCCAATAGTGCAGCACACCCTCAATTACTGACACTCCAATAGTGTAGCACACCCTCAATTACTGACCCTCCAATAGTGCAGCACACCCTCAATTACTGGCACTCCAATAGTGCAGCACACCCTCAATTACTGACACTCCAATAGTGCAGCTCTCCCTAAAGTATTGACCCTCCAATAGTGCAGCACACCCTCAATTACTGACACTCCAATAGTGCAGCACACCCTCAATTACTGACACTCCAATAGTGCAGCACACCCTCAATTACTGACACTCCAATAGTGCAGCACACCCTCAATTACTGAAACTCCAATAGTGCAGCACACCCTCAATTACTGACACTCAAATAGTGCGGCACAATCTCAATTACTGACACTCCAATAGTGCAGCACACCCTCAATTACTGAAACTCCAATAGTGCAGCACACCCTCAATTACTGACACTCAAATAGTGCGGCACAATCTCAATTACTGACACTCCAATAATGCTGCACACCCTCAATTACTGACACTCAAATAGTGCGGCACAATCTCAATTACTGACACTCCAATAATGCTGCACACCCTCAATTACTGACACTCAAATAGTGCGGCACAATCTCAATTACTGACACTCCAATAATGCTGCACACCCTCAATTACTGACACTCCAATAGTGCAGCACACCCTCAATTACTGACACTCCAATAGTGCAGCACACCCTCAATTACTGACACTCCAATAGTGCAGCACACCCTCAATTACTGACAATCCAATAGTGCAGCACACCCTCAATTACTGACACTCCAATAGTGCAGCACACCCTCAATTACTGACACTCCAATAGTGCAGCACACCCTCAATTACTGACAATCCAATAGTGCAGCACACCCTCAATTACTGACAATCCAATAGTGCAGCACACCCTCAATTACTGACACTCCAATAATGCTGCACACCCTCAATTACTGACAATCCAATAGTGCAGCACACCCTTAATTACTGAACTCCAATAGTGCAGCACACCCTCAATTACTGACCCTCCAATAGTGCAGCACACCCTCAATTACAGACCCACCAATAGTGCAGCACACCCTCACTAACTGACCCTCCAATAGTGCAGCACAACCTCAATTACTGACACTCCAATAGTGTAGCACACCCTCAATTACTGACCCTCCAATAATGCTGCACACCCTCAATTACTGACACTCCAATAGTGCAGAACACCCTCAATTACTGACAATCCAATAGTGCAGCACACCCTCAATTACTGACACTCCAACAGTGCAGCACACCCTCAATTACTGACCCTCCAATAGTGCAGCGCACACTCAATTACTGACACTCCAAATGTGCAACACACCCTCAATTACAGACCCACCAATAGTGCTGCACACCCTCACTAACTGACCCTCCAATAGTGCAGCACACACTCGAATACTGACACTCCAATAGTGCAGCACACCCTCAATTACAGACCCTCCAATAGTGCAGCACAACCATAATTACTGACCCTCCAATAGTGCAGCACACCCTCAATTACTGACACTCCAATAGTGCAGAACACCGTAAATTACTGACACTCCAATAGTGCATCACACCCTCAAATACTGACCCTCCAATAGTGCAGCACACCCTCAATTACTGACACTCCAATTGTGCAGCACACCCTCAATTACTGACAATCCAATAGTGCAGACAACACTCAAATAATGACCCTCCAATAGTGCAGCACACCCTCAATTACTGACACTCCAATAGTGCAGCACACCCTCAATTACTGACACTCCAATAGTGCAGCACACCCTCAATTACTGACACTACAATAGTGCAGCAAACCCTCAATTACTGACACTCCAATAGTGCAGCACAGCCTCAAATACTGAGCCTCCAATAGTGCAGCACAACCTCAAATACTGACCCTCCAATAGTGCACCACACCCTCAATTACTGACACACCAATAGTGCAGCACACCCTCAATTACTGACACTCCAATAGTGCAGCAAACCCTCAAATAATGACCCTCCAATAGTGCAGCACACCCTCAATTACTGACACTCCAATAGTGCAGCACACCCTCAATTACTGACCCTCCAATAGTGCAGCACAACCTCAATTAATTTCCCTCCAACAGTGCAGAACACCCTCAATTACTGACACTCCAATAGTGCAGCACACCCTCAATTACTGACACTCCAATAGTGCAGCACACCCTCAATTACTGACACTCCAATAGTGCGGCACACCCTCAATTACTGACACTCCAATGGTGCTGCACACCCTCAATTACTGACATTCCAATAGTGCAGCACACCCTCAATTACTGACACTCCAATAGTGCAGCACACCCTCCATTACTGACACTCCAATAGTGCAGCAAACCCTCAATTACTGACCCTCCAATATTGCAGCATAACCTCTATTACTGACAGTCCAATTGTGCAGCACACCCTCAATTACTGACACTCCAATAGTGCAGCACACCCTCAATTACTGACCCTCCAATAGTGCAGCACACCCTCAAATATTGACACTCCAATAGTGCAGCACACCCTCAATTACTGACACTCCAATAGTGCAGCACACACTCAATTACTGACACTCCAATAGTGCAGCACACCCTCAATTACTGACACTCCAATAGTGCAGCATACCCTCAATTACTGACCCTCCAATAGTGCAGCACACCCTCAAATATTGACACTCCAATAGTGCAGCACACCCTCAATTACTGACACTCCAATAGTGCAGCACACCATCAATTACTGACCCTCCAATATTGCAGCACACACTCAATTACTGACCCTCCAATAGTGCAGCACACCCTCAATTACTGACACTCCAATAGTGCAGCACACCCTCAATTACTGACCCTCCAATAGTGCAGCACACCCTCAATTACTGACACTCCAATAGTACAGCACACCCTCAATTACTGACACTTCAATAGTGCAGCACACCCTCAATTACTGACACTCCAATAGTACAGCACACCCTCAATTATTGACACTTCAATAGTGCAGCACACCCTCAATTACTGACACTCCAATAGTGCAGCACACCCTCAATTACTGACACTACAATAGTGCAGCACACCCTCAATTACTGACACTCCAATAGTGCAGCAAACCCTCAAATACTGATCCTCCAATAGTGCAGCACACCCTCAATTACTGCCACTCCAATAGTGCAGCAAACCCTCAAATACTGATCCTCCAATAGTGCAGCACACCCTCAATTACTGCCACTCCAATAGCGCAGCAAACCCTCAAATACTGATCCTCCAATAGTGCTGCACACCCTCAATTACTGACACTCCAATAGTGCAGCAGACACTCAATTACTGACACTCCAATAGTGCAGCAGACACTCAATTACTGTCCCTCCAATAGTGCAGCACACCCTCAATTACTGACCCTCCAATAGTGCAGCACACCCTCAATTACTGGCCCTCCAATAGTGCAGCACACCCTCAATTACTGGCACTGCAATATTGCAGCACACCCTCAAATACTGATCCTCCAATAGTGTAGCACATCCTCAATTACTGACCTTCCAATAGTGCAGCTCACCCTCAATTACTGACACTCCATTGGTGCCGCACACACTGAATTACTGACACTCCAATAGTTCAGCACACCCTCAATTACTGACACTCCAATAGTGCAGCACACCCTCAATTATTGACCCTCCAATAGAGCAGCACAACCTCAAATCCTGCACTCCGATAGTTCAGCACACCCTCAATTACTGACACTCCAATAGTGCAGCACACCCTCAATTACTGACACTCCGATAGTGCAGCACACCCTCAATTACATACCCTCCAATAGTGCTGCACACCCACAATTACTGACCCTCCAATAGTGCAGCACACCCTCAATTACTGGCACTCCAATAGTTCAGCTCACCCTAAAGTATTGACCCTCCAATAGTGCAGCACACCCTCAAAAACTGACACTCCAATAGTGCAGAACACCGTAAATTACTGACACTCCAATAGTGCATCAAACCCTCAAATACTGACCCTCCAATAGTGCAGCACACCCTCAATTACTGACACTACAATAGTGCAGCACACCCTCAATTACTGACACTCCAATTGTGCAGCAAACCCTCAATTACTGACACTCCAATAGTGCAGCAAACCCTCAATTACTGACACTCCAATAGTGCAGCACACCCTCAAATACTGAACCTCTAATAGTGCAGCACACCCTCAATTACTGACACTCCAATAGTGCAGCACACCCTCAATTACTGACACTCCAATAGTGCAGCAAGCCCTCAAATAATGACCCTCCAATAGTGCAGCACAACCTCAATTACTGACACTCCAATAGTGCAGCACACCCTCAATTACTGACACTCCATAGTGCAGCACACCCTCAATTACTGACCCTCCAATTGTGCAGGACACCCTGAAATACTGACCCTCCAATAGTGCAGCAAACCCTCAATTACTGACACTCCAATAGTGCAGCAAACCCTCAATGACTGACACTCCAATAGTGCAGCAAGCCCTCAAATAATGACCCTCCAATAGTGCAGCACAACCTCAATTACTGACCCTCCAATAGTGCAGCACACCCTCAATTACTGACGTTCCAATAGTGCAGAACACCCTCAATTACTGACACTACAATAGTGCAGCAAACCCTCAATTTCTGACACTCCAATAGTGCAGCACACCCTCAAATACTGAGCCTTCAATAGTGCAGCACAACCTCAAATACTGACCCTCCAATAGTGCACCACACCCTCAAGTACTGACACCTCAATAGTGCAGCACACCCTCAATTACTGACACTCCAATAGTGCAGCAAACCCTCAAATAATGTCCCTCCAATAGTGCAGCACACCCTCAATTTTTGACACTCCAATAGTACAGCCCACCCTCAATTAATGACCCTCCAACAGTGCAGAACACCCTCAATTACTGACACTCCAATAGAGCAGCACACCCTCAATTACTGACACTCCAATAGTGCAGCACACCCTCAATTACTGACACTCCAATAGTGCAGCACACCCTCAATTACTGAAACTCCAATAGTGCAGCACACACTCAATTACTGAGACTCCAATAGTACAGCACACCCTCAATTACTGACACTCCAATAGTGCAGCACACCCTCAATTACTGACACTCCAATAGTGCAGCACACCCTCAATTACTGAAACTCCAATAGTGCAGCACACACTCAATTACTGAGACTCCAATAGTGCAGCACACCCTCAATTACTGACACTCCAATAGAGCAACTCACCCTCAATTACTGACTCTCCAATAGTGCAGCAAACCATCAAATACTGACACTCCAATAGAGCAACTCACCCTCAATTACTGACTCTCCAATAGTGCAGCACACCCTCAATTACTGACACTCCAATAGTGCAGAACACCCCCAATTACTGACTCTCCAATATTGCAGCACACCCTCAATTCCTGACACTCCAATAGTGCAGCACACCCTCAATTACTGACACTCCAATAGAGCAACTCACCCTCAATTACTGACTCTCCAATAGTGCAGCAAACCATCAATTACTGACACTCCAATAGAGCAACTCACCCTCAATTACTGACTCTCCAATAGTGCAGCAAACCATCAATTCCTGACACTCCAATAGTGCAGAACACCACCAATTACTGACTCTCCAATATTGCAGCACACCCTCAATTCCTGACACTCCAATAGTGCAGCACACCCTCAATTACTGACACTCCAATAGTGCAGCACACACTCAATTACTGACACTCCAATAGTGCAGAACACCCCCAATTACTGACTCTCCAATAGTGCAGCACACCCTCAATTACTGACACTCCAATAGTGCAGCACACCCTCAATTCCTGACACTCCAATAGTGCAGCACACCCTCAATTACTGACACTCCAATAGAGCAACTCACCCTCAATTACTGACTCTCCAATAGTGCAGCACACCCTCAATTACTGACTCTCCAATAGTGCAGCACACCCTCAATTACTGACACTCCAATAGAGCAACTCACCCTCAATTACTGACTCTCCAATAGTGCAGCAAACCATCAATTCCTGACACTCCAATAGAGCAACTCACCCTCAATTACTGACTCTCCAATAGTGCAGCACACCCTCAATTACTGACACTCCAATAGTGCAGCAAACCATCAATTACTGACACTCCAATAGAGCAACTCACCCTCAATTACTGACTCTCCAATAGTGCAGCACACCCTCAATTACTGACACGCCAATAGTGCAGCAAACCATCAATTACTGACAATCCAATAGAGCAGCAAACCCTCAATTACTGACACCCCAATAGTGCAGCACACCCTCAATTACTGACTCTCCAATAGTGCAGCAAACCATCAATTAATGACACTCCAATAGAGCAGCACACCCTCAATTACTGACACTCCAATAGTGCAGCACACCCTCAATTACTGAAACTCCAATAGAGCAGCACACCCTCAATTACTGACCCTCCAATACTGCAGCACACCCTCAATTTCTGACACACCAATAGTGCAGCACACACTCAATGACTGACACTCCAATCGTGCAGCACACACTCAATTACTGACCCTCCATTAGTGCAGCACACCCTCAATTACTGACCCTCCAATACTGCAGCACACCCTCAATTTCTGACACACCAATAGTGCAGCACACACTCAATGACTGACACTCCAATCGTGCAGCACACACTCAATTACTGACACTCCAATAGTGCAGCACACCCTCAATTACTGACCCTCCATTAGTGCAGCACACCCTCAATTACTGACCCTCCATTAGTGCAGCACACCCTCAATTACTGACACTCCAATCGTGCAGCACACACTCAATTACTGACACTCCAATAGTGCAGCACACCCTCAATTACTGACCCTCCATTAGTGCAGCACACCCTCAATTACTGACAATCCAATAGTGCAGCACACCCTCAATTACTGACACTCCAATAGTGCAGCACACCCTCAATTACTGACAATCCAATAGTGCAGCACACCCTCAATTACTGACACTCCAATAGTGCAGCACACCCTCAATTACTGACACTCCAATAGTGCAGCACACCCTCAATTACTGACAATCCAATAGTGCAGCACACCCTCAATTACTGCCACTACAATAGTGCAGCACACACTCAATTACTGACACTCCAATAGTGCAGCACAACCTCAATTACTGCCACTACAATAGTGCAGCTCACCCTCAATTACTGACACTCCAATAGTGCAGCACACCCTCAATTACTGACCCTCCAATAGTGCAGCACACCCTCAATTACTGACACTCCAATAGTGCAGCACACCATCAATTACTGAACCTCCAATAGTGCAGCTCACCCTCAATTACTGACACTCCAATAGTGCAGCACACACTCAATTACTGCCACTCCAATAGTGCAGCACACCCTCAAATACTGATCCTCCAATAGTGCAGCACATCCTCAATTACTGACCCTCCAATAGTGCAGCTGACCCTCAATTACTGACAAACCAATAGTGCAGCTGACCCTCAATTACTGACAAACCAATAGTGCAGCACACCCTCAATTACTGACTCTCCAATAGTGCAGCTCACCCTCAATTACTGACACTCCAATAGTGCAGCACACCCTCAATTACTGACACTCCAATAGTGCAGCACACCCTCAATTACAGACACTCCATTAGTGCAGCACACCCTCAACTACTGACCCTCCAATAGTGCAGCACACCCTCAATTACAGACACTCCATTAGTGCAGCACACCCTCAATTACAGACACTCCATTAGTGCAGCACACCCTCAACTACTGACCCTCCAATAGTGCAGCACACCCTCAAATCCTGCACTCCAATAGTGCAGCACACCCTCAATTACAGACCCTCCAATAGTGCAGCACACCCTCAATTACTGACACTCCAATAGTGCAGCACACCCTCAATTACTGACCCTCCAATAGTGCAGCACACCCTCAATTACTGGCACTCCAATAGTGCAGCACACCCTCAATTACAGACACTCCATTAGTGCAGCACACCCTCAACTACTGACCCTCCAATAGTGCAGCACACCCTCAAATCCTGCACTCCAATAGTGCAGCACACCCTCAATTACAGACCCTCCAATAGTGCAGCACACCCTCAATTACTGACACTCCAATAGTGTAGCACACCCTCAATTACTGACCCTCCAATAGTGCAGCACACCCTCAATTACTGGCACTCCAATAGTGCAGCACACCCTCAATTACTGACACTCCAATAGTGCAGCTCTCCCTAAAGTATTGACCCTCCAATAGTGCAGCACACCCTCAATTACTGACACTCCAATAGTGCAGCACACCCTCAATTACTGACACTCCAATAGTGCAGCACACCCTCAATTACTGACACTCCAATAGTGCAGCACACCCTCAATTACTGAAACTCCAATAGTGCAGCACACCCTCAATTACTGACACTCAAATAGTGCGGCACAATCTCAATTACTGACACTCCAATAGTGCAGCACACCCTCAATTACTGAAACTCCAATAGTGCAGCACACCCTCAATTACTGACACTCAAATAGTGCGGCACAATCTCAATTACTGACACTCCAATAATGCTGCACACCCTCAATTACTGACACTCAAATAGTGCGGCACAATCTCAATTACTGACACTCCAATAATGCTGCACACCCTCAATTACTGACACTCAAATAGTGCGGCACAATCTCAATTACTGACACTCCAATAATGCTGCACACCCTCAATTACTGACACTCCAATAGTGCAGCACACCCTCAATTACTGACACTCCAATAGTGCAGCACACCCTCAATTACTGACACTCCAATAGTGCAGCACACCCTCAATTACTGACAATCCAATAGTGCAGCACACCCTCAATTACTGACAATCCAATAGTGCAGCACACCCTCAATTACTGACACTCCAATAATGCTGCACACCCTCAATTACTGACAATCCAATAGTGCAGCACACCCTTAATTACTGAACTCCAATAGTGCAGCACACCCTCAATTACTGACCCTCCAATAGTGCAGCACACCCTCAATTACAGACCCACCAATAGTGCAGCACACCCTCACTAACTGACCCTCCAATAGTGCAGCACAACCTCAATTACTGACACTCCAATAGTGTAGCACACCCTCAATTACTGACCCTCCAATAATGCTGCACACCCTCAATTACTGACACTCCAATAGTGCAGAACACCCTCAATTACTGACAATCCAATAGTGCAGCACACCCTCAATTACTGACACTCCAACAGTGCAGCACACCCTCAATTACTGACCCTCCAATAGTGCAGCGCACACTCAATTACTGACACTCCAAATGTGCAACACACCCTCAATTACAGACCCACCAATAGTGCTGCACACCCTCACTAACTGACCCTCCAATAGTGCAGCACACACTCGAATACTGACACTCCAATAGTGCAGCACACCCTCAATTACTGACACTCCAATAGTGCAGCACACCCTCAATTACAGACCCTCCAATAGTGCAGCACAACCATAATTACTGACCCTCCAATAGTGCAGCACACCCTCAATTACTGACACTCCAATAGTGCAGAACACCGTAAATTACTGACACTCCAATAGTGCATCACACCCTCAAATACTGACCCTCCAATAGTGCAGCACACCCTCAATTACTGACACTCCAATTGTGCAGCACACCCTCAATTACTGACAATCCAATAGTGCAGACAACACTCAAATAATGACCCTCCAATAGTGCAGCACACCCTCAATTACTGACACTCCAATAGTGCAGCACACCCTCAATTACTGACACTCCAATAGTGCAGCACACCCTCAATTACTGACACTACAATAGTGCAGCAAACCCTCAATTACTGACACTCCAATAGTGCAGCACAGCCTCAAATACTGAGCCTCCAATAGTGCAGCACAACCTCAAATACTGACCCTCCAATAGTGCACCACACCCTCAATTACTGACACACCAATAGTGCAGCACACCCTCAATTACTGACACTCCAATAGTGCAGCAAACCCTCAAATAATGACCCTCCAATAGTGCAGCACACCCTCAATTACTGACACTCCAATAGTGCAGCAAACCCTCAAATAATGACCCTCCAATAGTGCAGCACAACCTCAATTAATTTCCCTCCAACAGTGCAGAACACCCTCAATTACTGACACTCCAATAGTGCAGCACACCCTCAATTACTGACACTCCAATAGTGCAGCACACCCTCAATTACTGACACTCCAATAGTGCGGCACACCCTCAATTACTGACACTCCAATGGTGCTGCACACCCTCAATTACTGACACTCCAATAGTGCAGCACAGCCTCAATTACTGACACTCCAATAGTGCAGCACACCCTCAATTACTGACACTCCAATAGTGCAGCACACCCTCCATTACTGACACTCCAATAGTGCAGCAAACCCTCAATTACTGACCCTCCAATATTGCAGCATAACCTCTATTACTGACAGTCCAATTGTGCAGCACACCCTCAATTACTGACACTCCAATAGTGCAGCACACCCTCAATTACTGACCCTCCAATAGTGCAGCACACCCTCAAATATTGACACTCCAATAGTGCAGCACACCCTCAATTACTGACACTCCAATAGTGCAGCACACACTCAATTACTGACACTCCAATAGTGCAGCACACCCTCAATTACTGACACTCCAATAGTGCAGCATACCCTCAATTACTGACCCTCCAATAGTGCAGCACACCCTCAAATATTGACACTCCAATAGTGCAGCACACCCTCAATTACTGACACTCCAATAGTGCAGCACACCATCAATTACTGACCCTCCAATATTGCAGCACACACTCAATTACTGACCCTCCAATAGTGCAGCACACCCTCAATTACTGACACTCCAATAGTGCAGCACACCCTCAATTACTGACCCTCCAATAGTGCAGCACACCCTCAATTACTGACACTCCAATAGTACAGCACACCCTCAATTACTGACACTTCAATAGTGCAGCACACCCTCAATTACTGACACTCCAATAGTACAGCACACCCTCAATTATTGACACTTCAATAGTGCAGCACACCCTCAATTACTGACACTCCAATAGTGCAGCACACCCTCAATTACTGACACTACAATAGTGCAGCACACCCTCAATTACTGACACTCCAATAGTGCAGCAAACCCTCAAATACTGATCCTCCAATAGTGCAGCACACCCTCAATTACTGCCACTCCAATAGTGCAGCAAACCCTCAAATACTGATCCTCCAATAGTGCAGCACACCCTCAATTACTGCCACTCCAATAGCGCAGCAAACCCTCAAATACTGATCCTCCAATAGTGCTGCACACCCTCAATTACTGACACTCCAATAGTGCAGCAGACACTCAATTACTGACACTCCAATAGTGCAGCAGACACTCAATTACTGTCCCTCCAATAGTGCAGCACACCCTCAATTACTGACCCTCCAATAGTGCAGCACACCCTCAATTACTGGCCCTCCAATAGTGCAGCACACCCTCAATTACTGGCACTGCAATATTGCAGCACACCCTCAAATACTGATCCTCCAATAGTGTAGCACATCCTCAATTACTGACCTTCCAATAGTGCAGCTCACCCTCAATTACTGACACTCCATTAGTGCCGCACACACTGAATTACTGACACTCCAATAGTTCAGCACACCCTCAATTACTGACACTCCAATAGTGCAGCACACCCTCAATTACTGACACTCCAATAGTGCAGCACACCCTCAATTACTGACCCTCCAATAGTGCAGCACAACCTCAAATCCTGCACTCCGATAGTGCAGCACACCCTCAATTACATACCCTCCAATAGTGCTGCACACCCACAATTACTGACCCTCCAATAGTGCAGCACACCCTCAATTACTGGCACTCCAATAGTTCAGCTCACCCTAAAGTATTGACCCTCCAATAGTGCAGCACACCCTCAAAAACTGACACTCCAATAGTGCAGAACACCGTATATTACTGACACTCCAATAGTGCATCAAACCCTCAAATACTGACCCTCCAATAGTGCAGGACACCCACAAATACTGACCCTCCAATAGTGCAGCACACCCTCAATTACTGACACTACAATAGTGCAGCACACCCTCAATTACTGACACTCCAATTGTGCAGCAAACCCTCAATTACTGACATTCCAATAGTGCAGCAAACCCTCAATTACTGACACTCCAATAGTGCAGCACACCCTCAATTACTGACACTCCAATAGTGCAGCAAACCCTCAATTACTGACCCTCCAATAGTGCAGCACACCCTCAATTACTGACACTCCAATAGTGCAGCAAGCCCTCAAATAATGACCCTCCAATAGTGCAGCACAACCTCAATTACTGACACTCCAATAGTGCAGCAAGCCCTCAAATAATGACCCTCCAATAGTGCAGCACAACCTCAATTACTGACACTCCAATAGTGCAGCAAGCCCTCAAATAATGACCCTCCAATAGTGCAGCACAACCTCAATTACTGACACTCCAATAGTGCAGCACACCCTCAATTACTGACACTCCATAGTGCAGCACACCCTCAATTACTGACCCTCCAATTGTGCAGGACACCCTGAAATACTGACCCTCCAATAGTGCAGCAAACCCTCAATTACTGACACTCCAATAGTGCAGCAAACCCTCAATGATTGACACTCCAATAGTGCAGCAAGCCCTCAAATAATGACCCTCCAATAGTGCAGCACAACCTCAATTACTGACACTCCAATAGTGCAGCACACCCTCAATTACTGACACTCCAATAGTGCAGCACACCCTCAATTACTGACACTCCAATAGTGCAGCACACCCTCAATTACTGACACTCCAATAGTGCAGCACACCCTCAATTACTGATGTTCCAATAGTGCAGAACACCCTCAATTACTGACACTACAATAGTGCAGCAAACCCTCAATTTCTGACACTCCAATAGTGCAGCACACCCTCAAATACTGAGCCTTCAATAGTGCAGCACAACCTCAAATACTGACCCTCCAATAGTGCACCACACCCTCAAGTACTGACACCTCAATAGTGCAGCACACCCTCAATTACTGACACTCCAATAGTGCAGCAAACCCTCAAATAATGTCCCTCCAATAGTGCAGCACACCCTCAATTTTTGACACTCCAATAGTACAGCCCACCCTCAATTACTGACACTCCAATAGTGCAGCACACCCTCAATTACTGAAACTCCAATAGTGCAGAACACCCTCAATTACTGACTCTCCAATATTGCAGCACACCCTCAATTACTGACACTCCAATAGAGCAACTCACCCTCAATTACTGACTCTCCAATAGTGCAGCAAACCATCAATTACTGACACTCCAATAGTGCAGCACACCCTCAATTACTGACACTCTAATAGTGCAGCACACCCTCAATTACTGACACTCTAATAGTGCAGCACACCCTCAATTACTGACACTCCAATAGTGCAGCACACCCTCAATTACTGACACTCCAATAGTGCAGCACACCCTCAATTACTGACACTCCAATAGTGCAGCACACCCTCAATTACTGACACTCCAATAGTGCAGCACACCCTCAATTACTGACACTCCAATAGTGCAGCACACCCTCAATTACTGACACTCCAATAGTGCAGCACACCCTCAATTACTGACACTCCAATAGTGCAGCACACCCTCAATTACTGACCCTCCAATAGTGCAGCACACCCTCAATTACTGACAATCCAATAGTGCAGCACACCCTCAATTACTGAAACTCCAATAGAGCAGCACACCCTCAATTACTGACACTCCAATAGTGCAGCACACCCTCAATTACTGACACTCCAATAGTGCAGCACACCCTCAATTACTGACACTCCAATAGAGCAGCACACCCTCAATTACTGACACTCCAATAGTGCAGCACACCCTCAATTACTGAAACTCCAATAGAGCAGCACACCCTCAATTTCTGACACTCCAATAGAGCTGCACACCCTCAATTTCTGACACACCAATAGTGCAGCACACCCTCAATTACTGACACTCCAATCGTGCAGCACACACTCAATTACTGACACTCCAATAGTGCAGCACACCCTCAATTACTGACCCTCCATTAGTGCAGCACACCCTCAATTACTGACACTCCAATAGTGCAGCATACCCTCAATTACTGACAATCCAATAGTGCAGCACACCCTCAATTACTGACACTCCAATATTGCAGCACACCCTCAATTACTGACACTCCAATAGTGCAGCACACCCTCAATTACTGACACTCCAATAGTGCAGCACACCCTCAATTACTGACACTCCAATAGTGCAGCATAACCTCAATTACTGACTCTCCAATAGTGCAGCACATCCTCAATTACTGACCCTCCAATAGTGCAGCACACCCTCAATTACTGACCCTCCAATAGTGCAGCACACCCTCAATTACTGGCACTCCAATAGTGCAGCTCTCCCTAAAGTATTGACCCTCCAATAGTGCAGCACACCCTCAATTACTGACACTCCAATAGTGCAGCACAGCCTCAATTACTAAAACTCCAATAGTGCAGCACACCCTCAATTACTGACACTCCAACAGTGCAGCACACCCTCAATTACTGACACTCCAATAGTGCAGCACACCCTCAATTACTGACCCTCCAATAGTGCAGCACACCCTCAATTACAGACCCACCAATAGTGCTGCACACCCTCACTAACTGACCCTCCAATAGTGCAGCACACCCTCGAATACTGACACTCCAATAGTGCAGCACACCCTCAATTACTGACCCTCCAATAGTGCAGCACAACCTCAATTACTGACCCTCCAATAATGCTGCACACCCTCAATTACTGACCCTCCAATAGTGCAGCACACCCTCAATTACTGACCCTCCAATAATGCTGCACACCCTCAATTACTGACAATCCAATAGTGCAGAACACCCTCAATTACTGACACTCCAACAGTGCAGCACACCCTCAATTACTGACCCTCCAATAGTGCAGCGCACACTCAATTACTGACACTCCAAATGTGCAACACACCCTCAATTACAGACCCACCAATAGTGCTGCACACCCTCACTAACTGACCCTCCAAAAGTGCAGCACACCCTCGAATACTGACACTCCAATAGTGCAGCACACCCTCAATTACAGACCCTCCAATAGTACAGCACAACCATAATTACTGACCCTCCAATAGTGCAGCACACCCTCAATTACTGGCACTCCAATAGTGCAGCACACCCTCAATTACTGACACTCCAATAGTGCATCACACCCTCAAATACTGACCCTCCAATAGTGCAGCACACCCTCAATTACTGACACTCCAATAGTGCAGCACACCCTCAATTACTGACACTCCAATAGTGCAGCACACCCTCAATTACTGACACTCCAATAGTGCAGCACACCCTCCATTACTGACACTCCAATAGTGCAGCACACCCTCAATTACTGACCCTCCAATAGTGCAGCATAACCTCTATTACTGACAGTCCAATTGTGCAGCACACCCTCAATTACTGACCCTCCAATACTGCAGCACACCCTCAATTACTGACACTCCAATAGTGCAGCACACCCTCAATTACTGACCCTCCAATACTGCAGCACACCCTCAATTACTGACACTCCAATAGTGCAGCACACCCTCAATTACTGACACTCCAATAGTGCAGCACACCCTCAATTAATGACACTCCAATAGTGCAGCACACCCTCAATTACTGACCCTCCAATAGTGCAGCATAACCTCTATTACTGACCCTCCAATAGTGCAGCACACCCTCAATTACTGACACTCCAATAGTGCAGCATACCCTCAATTACTGACCCTCCAACAGTGCAGCACACCCTCAAATATTGACACTCCAATAGTGCAGCACACCCTCAATTACTGACACTCCAATAGTGCAGCACACCATCAATTACTGACCCTCCAATAGTACAGCACACACTAAATTACTGACACTCCAATAGTGCAGCACACCCTCAATTACTGACACTCCAATAGTGCAGCACACCCTCAATTACTGACACTCCAATAGTGCAGCACACCCTCAATTACTGACACTCCAATAGTGCAGCACACCCTCAATTACTGACACTCCAATAGTGCAGCAAACCCTCAAATACTGATCCTCCAATAGTGCAGCACACCCTCAATGACTGACACTACAATAGTGCAGCTCACCCTCAATTACTGACACTCCAATAGTGCAGCACACCCTCAATTACTGCCACTCCAATAGTGCAGCAAACCCTCAAATACTGATCCTCCAATAGTGCAGCACACCCTCAATTACTGACACTCCAATAGTGCAACAAACCCTCAAATACTGATCCTCCAATAGTGCAGCACACCCTCAATTACTGACACTCCAATAGTGCAGCACACCCTCAATTACTGACACTCCAATAGTGCAACAAACCCTCAAATACTGATCCTCCAATAGTGCAGCACACCCTCAATTACTGACACTCCAATAGTGCAACAAACCCTCAAATACTGATCCTCCAATAGTGCAGCACACCCTCAATTACTGACACTCCAATAGTGCAGCACACCCTCAATTACTGACACTCCAATAGTGCAGCAAACCCTCAAATACTGATCCTCCAATAGTGCAGCACACCCTCAAATACTGATCCTCCAATAGTGCAGCACACCCTCAATTACTGACACTCCAACAGTGCAGCACACCCTCAATTACTGACATTCCAATAGTGCAGCACACGCTCAATTACTGACACTCCAATAGTGCAGCACACCCTCAATTACTGACACTCCAATAGTGCAGCTCAGCCTTAAGTATTGACCCTCCAATAGTGCAGCACACCCTCAACTATTGACCCTCCAACAGTGCAACACACCCTCAATTACTGATCCTCCAATAGTGCAGCACAACCTCAATTACTGACACCCCAGTAGTTCAGCACACCCTCAAGTACTGACACCTCAATATTGCAGCACACCCTCAAATACTGACCCTCCAAGAGTGCATCACACCCTCAATTACTGACACTCCAATAGTGCAGCACACCCTCAAATACTTACCCTCCAATAGTGCATCACACCCTCAATTACTGACACTCCAATAGTGCAGCACACCCTCAAGTACAGACACCTCAATAGTGCAGCACACCCTCAATTACTGACCCTCCAATAGTGTAGCACACCCTCAATTACTGACCCTCCAATAGTGCAGCACACCCTCAATTACTGACCCTCCAATAGTGTAGCACACCCTCAATTACTGACACTCCAATATTGCAGCGCACCCTCAATTACTGACACTCCAATAGTGCAGCACACCCTCAATTACTGACACTCCAATAGTGCAGCACACCCTCAATTACTGACACTCCAATAGTGCAGCACACCCTCAATTACTGACACTCCAATATTGCAGCGCACCCTCAATTACTGACACTCCAATAGTGCAGCACACCCTCAATTACTGACACTCCAATAGTGCAGCACACCCTCAATTACTGACCCTCCAATAGTGCAGCACACCCTCAATTACTGACACTCCAATAGTGCAGCACACCCTCAATTACTCACCCTCCAAAAGTGCAGCACACCCTCAATTACTGACTCTCCAATAGTGCAGCACACCCTCAATTACTGACACTCCAATAGTGCAGCACACCCTCAATTACTGACACTCCAATAGTGCAGCACACCCTCAATTACTGACACTCCAATAGTGCAGCACACCCTCAATTACTGACCCTCCAATAGTGCAGCACACCCTCAATTACAGACACTCCAATAGTGCAGCACACCCTCAATTACTGACCCTCCAATAGTGCAGCACACCCTCAATTACTGACACTCCAATAGTGCAGCACACCCTCAATTACTGACACTCCAATAGTGCAGCACACCCTCAAATACTGACACTCCAATAGTGCAGCACACCCTCAATTACTGACTCTCCAATAGAGCAACTCACCCTCAATTACTGAAACCCCAATAGTGCAGCACACCCTCAATTACTGACACTCCAATAGTGCAGCACACCCTCAATTACTGACGCTCTAATAGTGCAGCACACACTCAATTACTGACCCTCCAATATTGCAGCACACCCTCAAATTCTGGCACTCCAATAGTGCAGCACACCCTCAATTACTGACCCTCCGTTAGTGCAGCAAACCCTCAATTACTGACACTCCAATAGTGCAGCACACCCTCAAATACTGACCCTCCAATAATGCTGCACACCCTCAATTACTGACAATCCAATAGTGCAGAACACCCTCAATTACTGACACTCCAACAGTGCAGCACACCCTCAATTACTGACCCTCCAATAGTGCAGCGCACACTCAATTACTGACACTCCAAATGTGCAACACACCCTCAATTACAGACCCACCAATAGTGCTGCACACCCTCACTAACTGACCCTCCAAAA
>NW_027597218.1:0-93914 GCF_964194155.1 Cetorhinus maximus | reverse complement strand
GAGCAGAGGAGAGGAGAGGAGGGGGAGATGAGAGGAATGGAGAGGAGAGGGAGAGGTGAGGATATGAGAGGAGTGGAGAAGGAGAGGATAGGAGAGAGGTGAGGGAGTGGAGAGGGAGAGGAGAGGGAGAGGTGAGGAGATGGAGAGGAGAGGAGAGGGAGAGGAGAGGAGAGGCGAGGAGGGGTTGAGGAGAGGGACAGGAGAAGAAAGGAAAGGGAGAGAGGAGAGGACAGGAGAGGAGAGGAGGGGGAGAGGAGATAGAGAAGAGAAGAGAAGAGAGGAGAGGGAGGATGAGAGGGAGGGGGAGAGGGAGGGGGAGAGGGAGGGGGAGAGGAGGGGGAGAGGGAGAGGAGAGGAGAGGAGATAAGAGGAGTGGAGAGGAGGGGTGCGGGGATGAGAGGAGAGGAGAGGAGATGAGAGGAGAGTTAGAGGAGAGGAGAGGATGGGGAGAGGAGAGGAGATGAGAGGAGAGCAGAGGAGAGGGAGAGCAGAGGAAAGGAGAGGAGAGGGAGTGGAGAGGTGAGGGAGAGGACGGTGAGAGGAGAGGAGAGGAGAGGGAAAGGAGAGGGCGAGGGGACGAGTGGAGAGGGAGTGGAGAGGGAGAGGAGAGGGAGAGGTGAGGAGATGGAGAGGAGAGGAGAGGAGAGGAGAGGAGCGGGAGAGGAGAGGAGAGGGTGAGTAGCTGAGGGCAGAGGAGATGACAGGATGAGAGAAGAGAAGAGAAGAGAAGAGGGGAGAGGGAGGGGGAGAGGGAGGGGGAGGGGAGGGAAGGGGGAGAGGGAGAGGAGAGGTAGAGGAGACGGAGGGGGCGGAGGGAGAGGAGAGGAGAGCAAAGTGAGCGGGAGAGGAGAGGAGAGGAGAGGAGAGGTAAAGGAGAGGGCGAGGGGACGAGTGGAGAGGGAGTGGAGAGGGAGAGGAGAGGGAGAGGTGAGGAGATGGAGAGGAGAGGAGAGGGAGAGGAGAGGAGATGGAGAGGAGAGGAGAGGAGAGGAGAGGAGAAGAGAAAAGAGAAGAGAAAGAAGAGAAGAGGGGAGAGGGGGGGGAGAGGGAGAGGAGAGGAGAGGAGGGGTGCGGGGATGAGAGAGGAGAGCAGATGGAGAGGGAGAGGAGAGGAGAGGGTGAGTAGCTGAGGGGAGAGGAGACGACAGGAGAAGAGAAGAGAAGAGAAGAGAAGAGGGGAGAGGGAGGGGGAGAGGGAGAGGAGAGGTAGAGGAGATGGAGGGGGCGGAGGGAGAGGAGAGGAGAGAAGAGTGAGAGGGAGAGGAAAGGGAGAGGAGGGGTGAGGAGAGGAGAGGGAGAGGGAAACGAGAGGGAGAGTGAGAGTGAGAGTGAGAGTGAGAGGGAGAGGGAGAGGGACATGGAGAGGAGAGTGAGAGGGAGAGTGAGAGGGAGAGGGAGAGGGACATGGAGAGGAGAGTGAGAGGGAGAGGGTGAGGGACATGGAGAGGAGAGTGAGAGTGAGAGGGAGAGGGAGAGTAGAGTGAGAGCAGTGGAGTGGAGCGGGAGAGGAGAGTGAGAGGGAAAGGAGACGGAGGGGAGAGGAGAGGCGGGCAAAGCTGAGAGAGAGGAGTGGAGAGGGAGAGTGAGAGGAGAGTGAGAGGAGAGGGAGAGTGAGAGGAGAGGGAGAGGAAAGGGAGCGGAGAGGGAGGGAAGAGGAGAGGGAGAGAGGGTCGAGGAACAGTAGATGAGAGGAGAGGAGGGGAGGGGAGAGGAGACCAGAGGAGAAGAGAAGAGAGGAGAGGAGAGGGAGAGGGAAAGGAGAGGGAGAGGGAGAGGGAGAGGGAGAGGAGAGGAGAGGGAGTGGAGAGGTGGAGGGGGAGCGAGGGGGACTGAGAGGAGAGGGAGAGGAGAGGGAGAAGAGAGGGAGAGGAGAGGAGAGGGAGAAGAGAGGGAGTGGAGAGGGAGAGGAGAGGAAATGGAGAGGCAGAGGAGAAGGAGAGGAGAGGAGGGGAGGGGGAGAGGGAGAGGACAGGGAGAGCAGAGGGAGAGGGTGAGCAGAGCAGAGGAGAGGAGAGGCGAGGAGAGGGGAGCAAAGGAAAGGAGAGGGAGAGGGAGAAAAGGAGGGACGGGAGAGGAGAGGAGAGGGAGAGGAGATGAGAGGAGTGGGAGGGAAGAGGGAGAGGAGAAGGAGAGGAGAGGGAGAGGAGAGGGAGTGGAGAGGGAGAGGAGGGGGAGAGGAGAGGAGAGGAGAAGAGCGGATAGGAGAGGAGAGGAGAGGGGGAGGAGAGGAGAGGGTGAGGGAGAGGAGAGCGAGAGGGACAGAAAAATTAGAGGAGAGGAGAGGAGAGGGAGAGGAGAGGAGAGGGATAGGAGATGATGAGGAGAGGTGGTGAAGAGGGAGAGAGAGAGGGAGAGGAGAGGAGAGCAGAGGAGAGTGAGAGGGTGATGAGAGGAGAGGAGATCAGAGGCAGAGGAGAGCTACAGGAGACGGAGGGGGAGCGTAGGGGAATGAGAGGAGAGGAGAGTAGAGGAAGTGGAGAGGGAGAGTGGGAGGTGAGGAGACAAGAGGAGATGGAGAGGAGAGGACAGGGAGAGGAGAGGAGAGGGAGATGCAGAGGAGAGGGAGATGAGAGGGAGCGGAGAGGAGAGGATGAGGGAGAGGAGAGGAGATGGAGAGGAGAGGGAGAGGAGAGGGAGAGTAGGTTAGAGGAGAGGAGAAGATAGGGAGAGGAGAGGATAGGGAGAGGAGAGGAGAGTAGGGGGAGAGGTGAGGAGTGGAGAGGGTGAGGAGAGGAGAGGGAGAGGAGTGGGAGATCGAGAGAAAAATTAGAGGAGAGGAGAGGAGAGGGAGAGGAGCAGAGATGAGAGGAGAGGGGAGAGAGAAGAGAGGGGGAAGAGAGGAGAGGAGAGGAGGGGGGGAGAAGAGGGAGAGGAGAGGAGAGCAAAGGAGAGGAGAGGGAGAGGGAGAAAGGAGGGATGGGAGAGGAGAGGAGAGGGAGAGGAGATGAGAGGAGATTAGAGGGATAGGAGAGTAGGGGGAGAGGAGAGGGAGTGGGCGAGGAGTGGGCGAGGAGAGGGAGAGGAGTGGGAGTGGAGAGGGAGAGGAGTGGGAGAGGAGAGGAGAGGAGAGAGAGAGGAGAGGAGAGGGAGAGGAGGGGAGAGGAGAGGGAGAGGAGTGGAGAGGGAGAGGAGAGGAGAGGAGAGGGAGAGGGAGAGGAGAGGGAGAGGGAGAGAAAAATTAGAGGAGTGGAGAGGAGGGAGAGGGGCGGAGATGAGAGGAGGGGAGAGGGAGAGGAGAGGGATAGGAGAGGAGGGCAGAGGGAGAGGAGAGTGAAGGGAGAGGAGAGGGAGAGGAGATTGTGAGGAGAGGAGTAGGTGTGGAGAGGGAGAGGATATGGAGAGGGAGAGGAGAGGGAGCGGAGAGGGAGAGGGAGAGGAAAGGGAGAGGAGAGGGAGAGGGAGAGGGAAAGGGAGAGGAGAGGGAGAGGGAGAGGGAAAGGGAGAGGAGAGGGAGAGGGAGAGGAAAGGGAGAGGAGAGGGAGAGGGAGAGGGAAAGGGAGAGGAGAGGGAGAGGGAGAGGGAAAGGGAGAGGAGAGGAGATGAGATGAGAGGAGAGAAGAAGAGAGGAGAGGGAGAGGAGAGGAGAGGAGAGGAGAAGAGAGGAGAGGGAGAAGAGAGTGGGAGGAGAGGAGAGGAGAGGGAGAAGGGAGTGGGAGGAGAGGAGAGGAGAGGAGGGTGAGAGGAGAGGAGAGGAGAGGAGTGGGAGAGGAGAGGAGAGGAGAGGGAGAGGACTGGAGAGGGAGAGGGAGAGGGGGAGGAGTGGGAGAGGGAGAGAAGAGGAGAGGGAGAGAAGAGGAGAGGGAGAGGAGAGCAGAGGGAGAGGAGAGCAGAGGGAGAGAAGAGGAGAGGGAGAGGAGAGCAGAGGGAGAGAAGAGGTAGAGGAGACGGAGGGGCGAGGGGGGGAGGAGAGGAGAGGGAGGAGAGGAGAGGAGAGGATAGGGAGAGGAGAGGAGAGGAGGGGGAGAGGAGAGGGAGAGGGAGAGGAGAGGGAGAGGAGAGGAGGGTGAGAGGAGAGGAGAGGAGAGGGAGAGGACTGGAGAGGGAGAGGGAGAGGGGGAGGAGTGGGAGAGGGAGAGGAGAGGAGAGGAGGGTGAGAGGAGAGGAGAGGGAGAGGAGTGGGAGAGGAGAGGAGAGGGAGAGGACTGGAGAGGGAGAGGGAGAGGGGGAGGAGTGGGAGAGGGAAAGGAGAGGAGAGGGAGAAGGGTGTGGGAGGAGAGGAGAGGAGAGGAGGGTGAGAGGAGAGGAGAGGAGAGGGAGAGGAGTGGGAGAGGAGTGGAGAGGAGAGGGAGAGGACTGGAGAGGGAGAGGGGAAGAGTGGGAGAGGGAGAGGAGGGGAGAGGAGAGCAGAGGGAGAGAAGAGGTAGAGGAGACGGAGGGGGGGCGAGGGGAATTGAGAGGAGAGGAGAGGGAGAGGAGAGGAGAGGAGAGGAGAGGATAGGGAGAGGAGAGGAGAGGAGAGGAGGGGGAGAGGAGAGGGAGAGGAGAGGGAGAGGAGAGGAGAGAGGAGGGGGAGAGGAGGGGAGAGGAGAGGGCGAGTGCGAGGAGTGGGAGAGGAGCGGAGAGGAGGGGGAAAGAAGAGGTTTTGGAGAGGGCGAGGAGTGGGAGAGGAGAGGAGAGGGAGAGGAGAGGGAGAGGAGAGGGAGAGGAGAGGGAGAGGAGAGGAGAGGGAGTGGGAGAGGGAGAGGAGCGTGGAGGGAAAAGACTGTGAGAGGAGAGGAAAGTGAAGGGAGAGGAGATGTTGAGGGAGATGAGATTGTGAGCAGAGGGGTAGGAGTGGAGAGGGAGAGGGTACGGAGCGGGAGAGGAGAGGGAGAGGGAGAGGGAAAGGGACAGGAGATGAGATGAGATGAGATGGAGAGGGAGAGGGAGAGGGGGGAGGGAGAGGGAGAGGGAGAGGGAGAGGGAAGAAGAGAGGGAGAGGGAGAGGAGGGGAGAGGAGAGCGAGAGGAGAGGAGACGGAGAGGCGAGGAGAGGAGAGGAAGAGCGAGAGGGAGAGGGAGAGGGAGAGGGAAAGGGTGAGGGACCGGATAGGAGAGGAGAGGTGAGGAGAGGAGAGCGAGAGGAGAGGTAGAAGAGACGGAGGGGGAGCGAGGTGGATGGAGAGGAGAGTAGAGGGAGCAGGAAGGGATAGGAGAGGAGAGGAGAGGAGATGGAGAGGAGAGGAGACTGAGAGGGAGAGGGAGAGGAGAGGGGCGGGAGAGGAGATGGGGAGGAGAGGAGAGGGAGGAGAGGAGAGGGTGAGGGAGAGGAGAGGGAGAGGAGAGGTAGAGGGAGAGGAGAGGGAGAGGAGGGGAAAAGGAAGCGGGGAAGGGAGAGGAGAGGAGAGGGAGAGGAGAGGGAGAGAAGAGGAGAGGGAGAGGAAAGGGAGATGGAGAGGAGAGGGTGAGGTTAGGGGGAGAAGAGGAGAGGAAAGGAGGAACGAGGGACAGGGAGAGGAGAGGGATAGGAGACTAGAGGAGAGGAGAGAGGCGAGGAGAGGAGTAGAGAGTGCAACACACCCTCACTTAATGACACACCAATAGTGCAGCACACCCTCATGTACAGACCCTCCAATAGTGCAGCACATCCTCAATTTCTGACACTCCAATAGTGCAGCACACCCTCAATTACTGACCCTACAATAGTGCGGCACATCCTCAATTTCTGACACTCCAATAGTGCAGCACACCCTCAATTACTGACCCTACAATAGTGCGGCACACCCTCAAATACTGACACTCCAATAGTGCAGCACACCCTCAATTACTGACACTCTAATGGTGCAGCACATCCTCAATTTCTGACACTCCAATAGTGCAGCACACCCTCAATTACTGACACTCCAATAGTGCAGCACACCCTCAATTACTGACCCTCCAATAGTGCAGCACACCCTCAATTACTGACACTCCAATAGTGCAACACACCATCATGTACAGACCCTCCAATAGTGCAGCACACCCCTCAATTACTGACCCTCCAGTAGTGCAGCACACCCTCATGTACAGACCCTCCAATAGTGCAGCACACCCTCAATTACTGACACTCCAATAGTGCAGCACACCCTCAATTACTGACCCTCCAATAGTGCAGCACACCCTCAATTACTGACACTCCAATAGTGCAGCACACCCTCAATTACTGACGCTCTAATGGTGCAGCACACCCTCAATTACTGACTCTCTAATAGGGCAGCACACCCTCAATTACTGACACTCCAATAGTGCAGCACACCCTCAATTATTGACCCTCCAATAGTGCAGCACACCCTCAATTACTGACACTCCAATAGTGCAGCACACCCTCAATTACTGACTCTCTGATGGTGCAGCACACCCTCAATTATTGACTCTCTAATAGGGCAGCACACCCTCAATTACTGACACTCCAATAGTGCAGCACACCCTCAATTACTGACCCTCCAATAGTGCAGCACACCCTCAATTACTGACACTCCAATAGTGCAGCAAACCATCATGTACAGACCCTCCAATAGTGCAGCACACCCTCAATTACTGACCCTCCAGTAGTGCAGCACACCCTCATGTACAGACCCTCCAATAGTGCAGCACACCCTCAATTACTGACACTCCAATAGTGCAGCACACCCTCAATTACTGACACTCCAATAGTGCAGCAAACGCTCGATTACTGACCCTCCAATAGTGCAGCACACCATCAATTTCTGAACCTTCAATAAAGCTGCACAACCTCAAATACTGACACTCCAAAAGTGCTGCACACCCTCAATTATTGTCCGTCCAATAGTGAAGAATATCCTCAATTACTGACACTGTATTAGTGCAGCACACCCTCAATTACTGACACTCCAATAGTGCAGCACACCCTCAATTACTGACCCTCCAATAGTGCAGCACACCCTCAATTACTGACACTACAATAGTGCAGCACACCCTCAATTACTGACCCTCCAATAGTGCAGCACACCCTCAATTACTGACACTCCAATAGTGCAGCACACCCTCAATTACTGACCCTCCAATAGTGCAGCACACCCTCAATTACTGACACTCCAATAGTGCAGCACACCCTCAATTACTGACACTCCAATAGTGCAGCACACCCTCAATTACTGACACTCCAATAGTGCAGCACACCCTCAATTACTGACACTCCAATAGTGCAGCACACCCTCAATTACTGACACTCCAATAGTGCAGCACACCCTCAATTACTGACACTCCAATAGTGCAGCACACCCTCAATTACTGACACTCCAATAGTGCAGCACAAACTCAATTACTGACCCTCCAATAGTGCAGCACACCCTCAATTACTGACACTCCAATAGTGCAGCACACCCTCAATTACTGACACTCCAATAGTGCAGCACAAACTCAATTACTGACCCTCCAATAGTGCAGCACACCCTCAATTACTGACCCTCCAATAGTGCAGCACACCCTCAATTACTGACACTCCAATAGTGCAGCACACCCTCAATTACTGACACTCCAATAGTGCAGCACACCCTCAATTACTGACACTCCAATAGTGCAGCACACCCTCAATTACTGACCCTCCAATAGTGCAGCACACCCTCAATTACTGACACTCCAATAGTGCAGCACACCCTCAATTACTGACACTCCAATAGTGCAGCACACCCTCAATTACTGACTCTCCAATAGTGCAGCACACCCTCAATTACTGACCCTCCAATAGTGCAGCACACCCTCAATTACTGACCCTCCAATAGTGCAGCACACCCTCAATTACTGACACTCCAATAGTGCAGCACACCCTCAATTACTGACACTCCAATAGTGCAGCACACCCTCAATTACTGACACTCCAATAGTGCAGCACACCCTCAATTACTGACACTCCATTAGTGCAGCACACCCTCAATTACTGACACTCCAATAGTGCAGCACACCCTCAATTACTGACACTCCAATAGTGCAGCACACCCTCAATTACTGACACTCCAATAGTGCAGCACATCCTCAATTACTGACACTCGGATAGTGCAGCACACCCTCAATTACTGACACTCCAATAGTGCAGCACACCCTCAATTACTGACACTCCAATAGTGCAGCACACCCTCAATTACTGACACTCGAATAGTGCAGCACACCCTCAATTACTGACACTCCAATAGTGCAGCACACCCTCAATTACTGACACTCGAATAGTGCAGCACACCCTCAATTACTGACACTCCAATAGTGCTGCACACCCTCAATTACTGACAGTCCATTGGTGCAGCAGACCCCCGAATACTCTCACTACAATAGTGCAGAAGAGCCTCAATTACAGACCCCCCAATAGTGCAGCACACCCTCAATTACTGACACTCCAATAGTGCAGCACACACTCAATTACTGACACTCCAATAGTGCAGCACACCCTCAATTACTGACACTCCAATAGTGCAGCACACCCTCAATTACTGTCACTCCAATAGTGCAGCACACCCTCAATTACTGACACTCCAATAGTGCAGCACACCCTCAATAACTGACACTCCAATAGTGCAGCACACCCTCAATTAATGACCATCCAAAAGTGCAGCACAAACTCAATATCTGACACTCCAATAGTGCAGCACATCTTCAATTACTGACTCTCCAATAGTGCAGCACACCCTCAATTACTGACACTCCAATAGTGCAGCACACCCTCAATTACTGACCCTGTAATAGTGCAGCACACCCTCAATTAATGACCTTCCAATAGTGCAGCACACCCTCAATTACTGGCACTTATATAGTGTAGCACACCCTCAATTACTGACACTCCAATACTGCAGCACATCCTCAATTACTGACACTCCAATAGTGCAGCACACCCTCAATTACTGACACAATAAATATGCAACACACCCTCAATTACTGACCCTCCAATAGTGCAGCAAACCCTCAAATACAGACACTGCAATAGTGTAGCACACCCTCAATTACTGACGCTCCAATAGTGCAGCATACCCTCAATGAAAGGCACCCCAATAGTGCAGCACACCCTCAATTACTGACACGCCAATAGTGCAGCACATTCTCAATTACTGACACTCCAATAGCGCAGCACACCCTCAATTACTGACACTCCAATAGTGCAGCACACCCTCAATTTCTGACACTCCAATAGTGCAGCACACCCTCAATTACTGCCACTCCAATAGTGCAGCACACCCTCAATTACTGACACTCCAATAGTGCAGCACACCCTCAATTACTGACCCTCCAATAGTGCAGCACACCCTCAATTACTGACACTCCAATAGTGCAGCACACCCTCAATTAGTGACCCTCCAATAGTGCAGCACACCCTCAATTACTGACACTCCAATAGTGCAGCACACCCTCAATTACTGACACTCCAATAGTGCTGCACACCCTAAATTACTGAGTCCCCAATAGTGCAGCACACCCTCAATTACTGACACTCCAATACTGCAGCACACCCTCAATTACTGACACTCCAATAGTGCAGCACACCCTCAATTACTGACACTCCAATAGTGCAGCACACCCTCAATTACTGACACTCCAATAGTGCAGCACACCCTCAATTACTGACACTCCAATAGTGCAGCACACTCTCAATTACAGACACTCCAATAGTGCAGCACACCCTCAATTACTGAAACTCCAATAGTGCAGCACACACTCAATTACTGACCCTCCAATAGTGCAGGGCACCCTCTTTTACTGACACTCCAATAGTGCAGCTCACCCTCAATTACAGACACTCCAATAGTGCAGCACACCCTCAATTACTGACCCTCCAATAGTGCAGCACACCCTCAATTACTGACACTCCAATAGTGCAGCACACCCTCAATTACTGACACTCCAATGCTGCAGCACACCCTCAATTACTGACACTCCAATAGTGCAGCGCACCCTCAATTACTGACACTCCAATAGTGCAGCACACCCTCAATTACTGACCCTCCAATAGTGCAGCACACACTCAATTACTGACTCTCCAATAGTGCAGCACACCCTCTTTTACTGACACTCCAATAGTGCAGCTCACCCTCAATTACTGACACTCCAATAGTGCAGCACACCCTCAATTACTGACACTCCAATAGTGCAGCACACCCTCAATTACTGACACTCCAATAATATAGCACACCCTCAATTACTGACACTCCAATAATATAGCACACCCTCAATTACTGACACTCCAATAGTTCAGAATTCCCTCAATTACTGATAATATTTTAGTGCAGCAAACCCTCAATTACTGACACTCCAATAGTGCAGCTCACCCTCAATTACTGACCCTGCAATAGTGCAGCACACCCTCAATTACTGACAATCCAATAGTGCAGCACAACCTCAATTACTGTCCATCCAATAGTGCAGCACACCCTCAATTACTGACACTCCAATAGTGCAGCACACCCTCAATTACTGACACTCCAATAGTGCAGCACACCCTCAATTACTGACACTCCAATAGTGCTGCACACCCTAAATTACTGAGTCCCCAATAGTGCAGCACACCCTCAATTACTGAAACTCCAATAGTGCAGCACACCCTCAATTACTGACACTCCAATAGTGCTGCACACCCTAAATTACTGAGTCCCCAATAGTGCAGCACACCCTCAATTACTGACACTCCAATAGTGCAGCACACCCTCAATTACTGACACTCCAATACTGCAGCACACCCTCAATTACTGACACTCCAATAGTGCAGCACACCCTCAATTACTGACACTCCAATAGTGCAGCACACTCTCAATTACAGACACTCCAATAGTGCAGCACACCCTCAATTACTGAAACTCCAATAGTGCAGCACACACTCAATTACTGACCCTCCAATAGTGCAGGGCACCCTCTTTTACTGACACTCCAATAGTGCAGCTCACCCTCAATTACAGACACTCCAATAGTGCAGCACACCCTCAATTACTGACCCTCCAATAGTGCAGCACACCCTCAATTACTGACACTCCAATAGTGCAGCACACCCTCAATTACTGACACTCCAATGCTGCAGCACACCCTCAATTACTGACACTCCAATAGTGCAGCGCACCCTCAATTACTGACACTCCAATAGTGCAGCACAACCTCAATTACTGACCCTCCAATAGTGCAGCACACACTCAATTACTGACTCTCCAATAGTGCAGCACACCCTCTTTTACTGACACTCCAATAGTGCAGCTCACCCTCAATTACTGACACTCCAATAGTGCAGCACACCCTCAATTACTGACACTCCAATAGTGCAGCACACCCTCAATTACTGACACTCCAATAATATAGCACACCCTCAATTACTGACACTCCAATAGTTCAGAATTCCCTCAATTACTGATAATATTTTAGTGCAGCAAACCCTCAATTACTGACACTCCAATAGTGCAGCTCACCCTCAATTACTGACCCTGCAATAGTGCAGCACACCCTCAATTACTGACACTCCAATAGTTCAGAATTCCCTCAATTACTGATAATATTTTAGTGCAGCAAACCCTCAATTACTGACACTCCAATAGTGCAGCTCACCCTCAATTACTGACCCTGCAATAGTGCAGCACACCCTCAATTACTGACAATCCAATAGTGCAGCAGAACCTCAATTACTGTCCATCCAATAGTGCAGCACACCCTCAATTACTGACACTCCAATAGTGCAGCACACCCTCAATTACTGACACTCCAATAGTGCAGCACACCCTCAATTACAGACCCTCCAATAGTGCAGCACACCCTCAATTACTGACACTCCAATACTGCAGCACAATCTCAATTACTGACACTCCAATAGTGCAGAATTTCCTCAATTACTGACACTCCAATAGTGCAGCACACCCTCAATTACTGACACTCCAATAGTGCAGCACACCCTCAATTACTGACTCTCCAATAGTGCAGCACACCCTCAATTACTGACACTCCAATAGTGCAGCACACCCTCAATTACTGACACTCCAATAGTGCAGAATTCCCTCAATTACTGACACTCCAATAGTGCAGCACACCCTCAATTACTGACACTCCAATAGTGCAGCACACCATCAATTACTGACACTCCAATAGTGCAGCGCACCCTCAATTACTGACACTCCAATAGTGCAGCACAACCTCAATTACTGACACTCCAATAGTGCAGCATACCCTCAATTACTGACACTCCAATAGTGCAGCACACCCTCAATTACTGACACACCAATAGTGCAGCACACCCTCAGTTCGTGACAATCCAATAGTGCAGCACACCCTCAATTACTGACACTCCAATAGTGCAGCACACCCTCAATTACTGACTCTCCAATAGTGCAGCACACCCTCAATTACTGACACCCCAATAGTGCAGCACACCCTCAATTACTGACACTCCAATAGTGCAGCACACCCTCAATTACTGACTCTCCAATAGTGCAGCACACCCTCAATTACTGACACCCCAATAGTGCAGCACACCCTCAATTACTGACACTCCAATAGTGCAGCACACCCTCAATTACTGAAACTCCAATAGTGCAGCACACCCTCAATTACTGACACTCCAATAGTGCAGCACACCCTCAATTACTGAAACTCCAATAGTGCAGCACACCCTCAATTACTGAAACTCCAATAGTGCAGCATACCCTCAATTACTGACACTCCAATAGTGCAGCACACCCTCAATTACTGACACTACAATAGTGCAGAACACCCTCAATTACTGACACTCCAATAGTGCAGCACACCCTCAATTACTGACACTCCAACAGTGCAGCAGACCCTCAATTACTGACACTCCAATAGTGCAGCACACCCTCAATTACTGACACTCCAATAGTGCAGCACACCCTCAATTACTGACACTCCAATAGTGCAGAATTCCCTCAATTACTGACACTATTTTAGTGCAGAACACCCTCAATTACTGACTCTCCAATAGTGCAGCAAACCCTCAATTACTGGCCCTCTTACAGTGCAGCACACCCTCAATTACTGGCCCTCTTACAGTGCAGCACACCCTCAATTACTGACCCTCCAATAGTGCAGCACACCCTCAATTACTGACACTCCAACAGTGAAGCACATCCTCAATTAATGACGTTCCAATAGTGCAGCACATCCTCAATTACTGACCTTCCAATAGTGCAGCACACCCTCAATTACTGACACTCCAATAGTGCAGCACACCCTCAATTACTGACACTCCAATAGTGCAGCACACCCTCAATTACTGACCCTGTAATAGTGCAGCACACCCTCAATTACTGACACTCCAATAGTGCAGCACACCCTCAATTACTGACGCTGTAATAGTGCAGCACACCCTCAATTACTGACACTCCAATAGTGCAGCACACCCTCAATTACTGACACTCCAATAGTGCAGCACACCCTCAATTACTGACCCTGTAATAGTGCAGCACACCCTCAATTAATGACACTCCAATAGTGCAGCACACCCTCAATTACTGACCCTGTAATAGTGCAGCACATCCTCAATTACTAACCCTCCAATAGTGCAGCACACCCTCAATTACTGACCCTCCAATAGTGCAGCACACCCTCAATTACTGACACTCCAATAGTGCAGCACACCCTCAATTACTGAAACTCCAATAGTGCAGCACACCCTCAATTAATGACACTCCAATAGTGCAGCACACCCTCAATTACTGAAACTCCAATAGTGCAGCACACCCTCAATTACAGACACTCCAATAGTGCAGCACACCCTCAATTACTGAAACTCCAATAGTGCAGCACACCCTCAATTACTGAAACTCCAATAGTGCAGCACACCCTCAATTAATGACACTCCAATAGTGCAGCACACCCTCAATTACTGAAACTCCAATAGTGCAGCACACCCTCAATTACTGACACTCCAATAGTGCAGCACACACTCAATTACTGACACTCCAATAGTGTAGCACACCCTCAATTACTGACCCTGTAATAGTGCAGCACATCCTCAATTACTAACCCTCCAATAGTGCAGCACACCCTCAATTACTGACACTCCAATAGTGCAGCACACCCTCAATTACTGACACTCCAATAGTGCAGCACACCCTCAATTACTGACACTCCATTAGTGCAGCACACCCTCAATTACTGACCCTGTAATAGTGCAGCACATCCTCAATTACTGACCCTCCAAGAGTGCAGCACACACTCAATTACTGACACAATAAATGTGCAGCACACCCTCAATTACTGACACTCCAATAGTGCAGCACACCCTCAATTACTGACCCTCCAATAGTGCAGCAAACCCTCAAATACAGACACTGCAATAGTGAAGCACACCCTCAATTACTGACCCTCCAATAGTACAGCACACACGCAATTACTGACACCCCAATAGTGCAGCACACCCTCAATTACTGACACTCCAATAGTGCAGCACACCCTCAATTACTGACTCTCCAATAGTGCAGCACACCCTCAATTACTGACACCCCAATAGTGCAGCACACCCTCAATTACTGACACTCCAATAGTGCAGCACATCCTCAATTACTGAAACTCCAATAGTGCAGCACACCCTCAATTACTGACACTCCAATAGTGCAGCACACCCTCAATTACTGAAACTCCAATAGTGCAGCACACCCTCAATTACTGAAACTCCAATAGTGCAGCATACCCTCAATTACTGACACTCCAATAGTGCAGCACACCCTCAATTACTGACACTACAATAGTGCAGAACACCCTCAATTACTGACACTCCAATAGTGCAGCACACCCTCAATTACTGACACTCCAACAGTGCAGCAGACCCTCAATTACTGACACTCCAATAGTGCAGCACACCCTCAATTACTGACACTCCAATAGTGCAGCACACCCTCAATTACTGACACTCCAATAGTGCAGAATTCCCTCAATTACTGACACTATTTTAGTGCAGAACACCCTCAATTACTGACTCTCCAATAGTGCAGCAAACCCTCAATTACTGGCCCTCTTACAGTGCAGCACACCCTCAATTACTGGCCCTCTTACAGTGCAGCACACCCTCAATTACTGACCCTCCAATAGTGCAGCACACCCTCAATTACTGACACTCCAACAGTGAAGCACATCCTCAATTAATGACGTTCCAATAGTGCAGCACATCCTCAATTACTGACCTTCCAATAGTGCAGCACACCCTCAATTACTGACACTCCAATAGTGCAGCACACCCTCAATTACTGACACTCCAATAGTGCAGCACACCCTCAATTACTGACCCTGTAATAGTGCAGCACACCCTCAATTACTGACACTCCAATAGTGCAGCACACCCTCAATTACTGACGCTGTAATAGTGCAGCACACCCTCAATTACTGACACTCCAATAGTGCAGCACACCCTCAATTACTGACACTCCAATAGTGCAGCACACCCTCAATTACTGACCCTGTAATAGTGCAGCACACCCTCAATTAATGACACTCCAATAGTGCAGCACACCCTCAATTACTGACCCTGTAATAGTGCAGCACACCGTCAATTAATGACACTCCAATAGTGCAGCACATCCTCAATTACTAACCCTCCAATAGTGCAGCACACCCTCAATTACTGACACTCCAATAGTGCAGCACACCCTCAATTACTGAAACTCCAATAGTGCAGCACACCCTCAATTACTGAAACTCCAATAGTGCAGCACACCCTCAATTAATGACACTCCAATAGTGCAGCACACCCTCAATTACTGAAACTCCAATAGTGCAGCACACCCTCAATTACTGACACTCCAATAGTGCAGCACACCCTCAATTACTGAAACTCCAATAGTGCAGCACACCCTCAATTACTGACACTCCAATAGTGCAGCACACCCTCAATTACTGAAACTCCAATAGTGCAGCACACCCTCAATTAATGACACTCCAATAGTGCAGCACACCCTCAATTACTGAAACTCCAATAGTGCAGCACACCCTCAATTACTGACCCTGTAATAGTGCAGCACATCCTCAATTACTAACCCTCCAATAGTGCAGCACACCCTCAATTACTGACACTCCAATAGTGCAGCACACCCTCAATTACTGACACTCCAATAGTGCAGCACACCCTCAATTACTGACACTCCATTAGTGCAGCACACCCTCAATTACTGACCCTGTAATAGTGCAGCACATCCTCAATTACTGACCCTCCAATAGTGCAGCACACCCTCAATTACTGACACTCCAATAGTGCAGCACACCCTCAATTACTGACCCTCCAATAGTGCAGCAAACCCTCAAATACAGACACTGCAATAGTGCAGCACACCCTCAATTACTGACCCTCCAATAGTACAGCACACACGCAATTACTGACACTCCAATAGTGCAGCAAACCCAAAATTACTGACACTCCAATAGTGCAGCACACCCTCAATTACTGACCCTCCAATAGTGCAGCACACCCTCAATTACTGGCACTCCAATAGTGCAGCACACCCTCAATTACTGACCCTCCAATAGTGCAGCACACCCTCAATTACTGACCCTCCAATAGTGCAGCACAACCTCAATTACTGACCCTCCAATAGAGCAGCACAAGCTCAATTACTGACACTCCAATAGTGCAGATCACCCTCAATTACTGACTCTCCAATAGTGCTGCACACCCTCAATTACTGACACTCCAATAGTGCAGATCACCCTCAATTACTGACCCTCCAATAGTGCAGCATACCCTCAATAACTGACACTCTAATAGTGCAGCAAACCCTCAATTACTGACCCTCCAATAGTGCAGCACACCCTCAATAACTGACACTCCAATAGTGCAGCACACCCTCAATTACTGACACTCCAATAGTGCAGCACACCCTCAATTACTGACACTCCAATAGTGCAGCACACCCTCAATTATTTACACTCCAATAGTGCGGCACACCCTCAATTGGTGACACTCCAATAGTGCGGCACACCCTCAATTACTGACACTCCAATAGTGCAGCGCACCCTCAATTACTGACACTCCAATAGTGCAGCACACCCTCAATTATTTACACTCCAATAGTGCGGCACACCCTCAATTACTGTCACTCCAATAGTGCAGCACATCCTCAATTACTGACACTCCAATAGTGCAGCGCACCCTCAATTACTGATAATATTTTAGTGAAGCAAACCCTCAATTACTGACCCTCCAATAGTGCAGCACACCCTCAATTACTGACACAGCAGTTGTGCAGCACACCCTCAATTAATGACCCACCAATAGTGCAGCACAACCTCAATTACTGACTCTCCAATAGTGCTGCACACCCTCAAATACTGACACTCCAATAGTGCAAAATTCCCTCAATTACTGACACTATTTAAGTGCAGAACACCTTCAATTACTGACACTCCAATAGTGCAGCACACCCTCAATTAATGACCCTCCAACAGTGCAGCACACCCTCAATTACTGACCCTCCAATAGTGCAGCACACCCTCAATTACTGACACTCCAATAGTGCAGCACACCCTCAATTACTGACACTCCAATCGTGCAGCACACCCTCAATTACTGACACTCCAACAGTGCAGCACATCCTCAATTAATGACCTTCCAATAATGCAGCACACCCTCAATTACTGACACTCCAATAGTGCAGCACACCCTCAATTACTGACACTCCAATAGTGCAGCACACCCTCAATTACTGACACTCCAATAGTGCAGCACACCCTCAATTACTGACACTCCAATAGTGCAGCACACCCTCAATTACTGACACTCCAATAGTGCAGCACACCCTCAATTAATGACCTTCCAATAATGCAGCACACCCTCAATTACTGACACTCCAATAGTGCAGCAGACCCTCAATTACTGATACTCCAATAGTGCAGCAGACCCTCAATTACTGATACTCCAATAGTGCAGCAGACCCTCAATTACTGATACTCCAATAGTGCAGCAGACCCTCAATTACTGATACTCCAATAGTGCAGCACACCCTCAATTACTGCCACTCCAATAGTGCAGCACACCCTCAATTACTGACACTCCAATAGTGCAGCACACCCTCAATTACTGACAATCCAATAGTGCAGCACACCCTCAATTACTGACACTCCAATAGTGCAGCACATCCTCAATTACTGACACTCCAATAGAGCTGCACACCCTCAATTACTGACACTCCAATAGTGCAGCTCACCCTCAATTACTGACACTCCAATAGTGCAGCACACCCTCAATTACTGACACTCCAATAGTGCAGCACACCCTCAATTACTGACACTCCAATAGTGCAGCACACCCTCAATTACTGACACTCCAATAGTGCAGCACATCCTCAATTATTGCCACTCCAATAGTGCAGCTCACCCTCAATTACTGACACTCCAATAGTGCAGCACACCCTCAATTACTGACACTCCAATAGTGCAGCACACCCTCAATTACTGACACTCCAATAGTGCAGCACACCCTCAATTACTGACACTCCAATAGTGCAGCACACCCTCAATTACTGACACTCCAATAGTGCAGCACACCCTCAATTACTGACACTCCAATAGTGCAGCACACACTCAATTACTGACACTCCAATAGTGCAGCACTCCCTCAATTACTGACACTCCAATAGTGCAGCACACCCTCAATTACTGACACTCCAATAGTGCAGCACACCCTCAATTACTGACACTCCAATAGTACAGCACACCCTCAATTACTGACACTCCAATAGTGCTGCACACCCTCAATTACTGACACTCCAATAGTGCAGATCACCCTCAATTACTGACCCTCCAATAGTGCAGCATACCCTCAATAACTGACACTCCAATAGTGCAGCAAACCCTCAATTTCTGACCCTCCAATAGTGCAGCACACCCTCAATTACTGACACTCCAATAGTGCAGCACACCCTCAATTACTGACACTCCAATAGTGTAGCACAACCTCAATTACTGACACTCCAATAGTGCAGAATTCCCTCAATTACTGACACTCCAATAGTGCTGCACACCCTCAATTACTGACACTCCAATAGTGCAGCACACCCTCAATTACTGACTCGCCAATAGTGCAGCACACCCTCAATTACTGACCCTGCAATAGTGCATCACACCCTAAATTACTGACAATCCAATAGTGCAGCTCACCCTCAATTACTGACACTCCAGTAGTGCAGCACATCCTCAATTACTGACACTCCAATAGTGCAGCACACCCTCAATTACTGACACTCCAATACTGCAGCACAACCTCAATTACTGACACTCCAATAGTGCAGCACACCCTCAATTACTGACCCTCCAATAGTGCAGCACACCCTCAATTACTGACACTCCAATAGTGCAGCACACCCTCAATTACTGATACTATTTTAGTGCAGCAAACCCTCAATTCCTGGCACTCCAATATTGCAGCACACACTCAATTACTGACCCTCCAATAGTGCAGCACACCCTCAATTACTGACACTCCAATAGTGCAGCACACCCTCAATTACTGACACTTCAATAGTGCAGCACACCCTCAATTACTGACACTCCAATAGTGCAGCATACCCTCAATTACTGACTCTCCAATTGTGCAGCACACCCTCAATTACTGACACTCCAATAGTGCAGCACACCCTCAATTACTGACACTCCAATAGTGCAGCACACCCTCAATTACTGACACTCCAATAGTGCAGCACACCCTCAATTACTGACACTCCAATAGCGCATCACACCCTCAATTACTTACACTCCAATAGTGCAGCACACCCTCAATTACTGACACTCCAATAGTGCAGTACAACCTCAATTAATGACCCTCCAATAGTGCAGCACACCCTCAATTACTGACACTCCAATAGTGCAGCAAACCCTCAATTAATGACAGTCCAATAGTGCAGCACACACTCAATTACTGACACTCCAATAGTGCAGCACACCCTCAAATACTGACACTCCAATAGTGCAGAATTCCCTCAATTACTGATAATATTTTGGTGCAGAACACCCTCAATTACTGACTCTCCAATAGTGCAGCGCACCCTCAATTACTGACCCTCCAATAGTGCTGCACACCCTCAATTACTGACACTCGAATAGTGCAGCAAACCCTCAATTAATGACAGTCCAATAGTGCAGCACACACTCAATTACTGACACTCCAATAGTGCAGCAAACCCTCAATTACTGGCCCTCCAACAGTGCAGCACACCCTAAATTACTGACACTCCAACAGTGCAGCACACCCTAAATTACTGACACTCCAACAGTGCAGCACACCCTAAATTACTGACACTCCAATAGTGTAGCACACCCTCAATTACTGACTCTCCAATAGTGCAGCACACCCTCAATTACTGGCCCTCCAACAGTGCAGCACACCCTAAATTACTGACACTCCAACAGTGCAGCACACCCTCAATTACTGACACTCCAATAGTGCAGCACACCCTCAATTACTGACACTCCAATAGTGCAGCACACCCTCAATTAATGACACTCCAATAGTGCAGCACACCATCAATTACTGACACTCCAATAGTGCAGCACACCCTCAATTACTGACACTCCAACAGAGCAACACACCCTCAATTACTGACACTCCAATAGTGCAGCACACCCTCAATTACTGACACTCCAATAGTGCAGCACACCCTCAATTACTGACACTCCAATAGTGCAGCACACCCTCAATTACTGACACTCCAATAGTGCAGCACACCCTCAATTACTGACACACCAATAGTGCAGCACACCCTCAATTACTGACACTCCAATAGTGCAGTACATCCTCAATTAATGACACTCAAATAGTGCAGCACACGCTCAATTACTGACCCTCCAATAGTGCAGCACACCCTCAATTACTGACACTCAAATAGTGCAGCACACCCTCAATTACTGACACTCCAATAGTGCAGCACACCCTCAATTACTGACACTCCAATAGTGCAGCATACCCTCAATTACTGACACTCCAATAGTGCAGCACACCCTCAATTACTGACACACCAATAGTGCAGCACACCCTCAATTACTGACCCTCCAATAGTGCAGCACACCCTCAATTACTGACACTCCTATAGTGCAGCACACAGTCAATTACTGATACTCCAATAGTGCAGCACACCCTGAATTACTGACACTACATATAGTGTAGCACACCCTGAATTACTGACACTCCAATAGTGCAGCACACCCTCAATTACTGACACTCGAGTAGTGCAGCACACCCTCAATTACTGACCCTCGAATAGTGCAGCACACCCTCAATTACTGACACTCCAATAGTGCAGCACACCCTCAATTACTGACACTCCAATAGTGCAGCAACACTCAATTATTGACACTGCAATAGAGCAGCACAACCTCAATTACTGACACTCCAATAGTGCAGCACACCCTCAATTACTGACACTCCATTAGTGCAGCAAACCCTCAATTACTGACACTCCAATAGTGCAGCACACCCTCAATTACTGACACTCCAATAGTGCAGCACACCCTCAATTACTGACACTCCAATAATGCAGCAAACCCTCAATTACTGACACTCCAATAGTGCAGCACATCCTCAATTACTGCCACTCCAATAGTGCAGCTCACCCTCAATTACTGACACTCCAATAGTGCAGCACACCCTCAATTACTGACACTCCAATAGTGCAGCACACCCTCAATTACTGACACTCCAATAGTGCAGCACACCCTCAATTACTGACACTCCAATAGTGCAGCACATCCTCAATTACTGCCACTCCAATAGTGCAGCTCACCCTCAATTACTGACACTCCAATAGTGCAGCACACCCTCAATTACTGACACTCCAATAGTGCAGCACACCCTCAATTACTGACACTCCAATAGTGCAGCACACCCTCAATTACTGACACTCCAATAGTGCAGCACACCCTCAATTACTGACACTCCAATAGTGCAGCACACCCTCAATTACTGACACTCCAATAGTGCAGCACACCCTCAATTACTGACACTCCAATAGTGCATCACATCCTCAATTACTGACACTCCAATAGTGCAGCACACCCTCAATTACTGACCCTGTAATAGTGCAGCACATCCTCAATTACTGACCCTCCAATAGTACAGCACACCCTCAATTACTGACACTCCAATAGTGCTGCACACCCTCAATTACTGACACTCCAATAGTGCAGATCACCCTCAATTACTGACCCTCCAATAGTGCAGCATACCCTCAATAACTGACACTCCAATAGTGCAGCAAACCCTCAATTTCTGACCCTCCAATAGTGCAGCACACCCTCAATTACTGACACTCCAATAGTGCAGCACACCCTCAATTACTGACTCTCCAATAGTGCAGCACACCCTCAATTACTGACACTCCAATAGTGCAGCACACCCTCAATTACTGACACTCCAATAGTGCATCACACCCTCAATTACTGACACTCCAATAGTGCGGCACACCCACAATTACTGACCCTCCAATAGTGCAGCACACCCTCAATTACTGAAACTCCAATAGTGTAGCACACCCTCAATTACTGACCCTCCAATAGTGCAGCACATCCTCAATTACTGACACTGCAGTTGTGCAGCACACCCTCAATTACTGACACTCCAATAGTGTAGCACACCCTAAATTACTGACAATCCAATAGTGCAGCACGCCCTCAATTACTGACGCTCCAATAGTGCAGATCACTCTCAATTACTGACCCTCCAATACTGCAGCACAACCTCAATTACTGACACTCCAATAGTGCAGAATTCTCTCAATTACTGACACTCCAATAGTGCTGCACACCCTCAATTACTGACACTCCAATAGTGCAGCACACCCTCAATTACTGACTCGCCAATAGTGCAGCACACCCTCAATTACTGACACTCCAATAGTGCAGCACACCCTCAAATACTGACACTCCAATAGTACAGCACACCCTCAATTACTGACACTCCAATAGTGCAGCACACCCTCAATTACTGACCCTGCAATAGTGCAGCACACCCTAAATTACTGACAATCCAATAGTGCAGCAAACACTCATATACTGACACTCCAATAGTGCAGCACACCCTCAATAACTGACACTCCATTAGTGCAGCACACCCTCAATTACTGACACTCCAATCGTGCAGATCACCCTCAATTACTGACACTCCAGTAGTGCAGCACATCCTCAATTACTGACACTCCAATACTGCAGCACATCCTCAATTACTGACACTCCAATAGTGCAGCACACCCTCAATTACTGACACTCCAATACTGCAGCACAACCTCAATTACTGACACTCCAATAGTGCAGCACACCCTCAATTACTGACCCTCCAATAGTGCAGCACACCCTCAATTACTGACACTCCAATAGTGCAGCACACCCTCAATTACTGATACTATTTTAGTGCAGCAAACCCTCAATTCCTGGCACTCCAATATTGCAGCACACCCTCAATTACTGACACTCCAATAGTGCAGCACTCCCTCAATTACTGACACTTCAATAGTGCAGCACACCCTCAATTACTGACACTCCAATAGTGCAGCATACCCTCAATTACTGACTCTCCAATTGTGCAGCACACCCTCAATTACTGACACTCCAATAGTGCAGCACACCCTCAATTACTGACACTCCAATAGTGCAGCACACCCTCAATTACTGACCCTCCAATAGTGCAGCACACCCTCAATTACTGACACTCCAATAGTGCAGCACACCCTCAATTACTGACACTCCAATAGTGCATCACACCCTCAATTACTTACACTCCAATAGTGCAGCACACCCTCAATTACTGACACTCCAATAGTGCAGTACAACCTCAATTACTGACCCTCCAATAGTGCAGCACACCCTCAATTACTGACACTCCAATAGTGCAGCAAACCCTCAATTAATGACAGTCCAATAGTGCAGCACACACTCATTTACTGACACTCCAATAGTGCAGCACACCCTCAAATACTGACACTCCAATAGTGCAGAATTCCCTCAATTACTGATAATATTTTGGTGCAGAACACCCTCAATTACTGACTCTCCAATAGTGCAGCGCACCCTGAATTACTGACCCTCCAATAGTGCAGCACACCCTCAATTACTGACACTCCAATAGTGCAGCAAACCCTCAATTAATGACAGTCCAATAGTGCAGCACACACTCAATTGCTGACACTCCAATAGTGCAGCAAACCCTCAATTACTGGCCCTCTTATACTGTAGCACACCCTCAATTACTGACTCTCCAATAGTGCAGCACACCCTCAATTACTGGCCCTCCAACAGTGCAGCACACCCTAAATTACTGACACTCCAATAGTGCAGCACACCCTCAATTACTGACACTCCAATAGTGCAGCACACCCTCAATTACTGACTCGCCAATAGTGCAGCACACCCTCAATTACTGACCCTGCAATAGTGCAGCACACCCTAAATTACTGACAATCCAATAGTGCAGCACACACTCATATACTGACACTCCAATAGTGCAGCACACCCTCAATAACTGACACTCCATTAGTGCAGCACACCCTCAATTACTGACACTCCAATCGTGCAGATCACCCTCAATTACTGACACTCCAGTAGTGCAGCACATCCTCAATTACTGACACTCCAATACTGCAGCACATCCTCAATTACTGACACTCCAATAGTGCAGCACACCCTCAATTACTGACACTCCAATACTGCAGCACAACCTCAATTACTGACACTCCAATAGTGCAGCACACCCTCAATTACTGACCCTCCAATAGTGCAGCACACCCTCAATTACTGACACTCCAATAGTGCAGCACACCCTCAATTACTGATACTATTTTAGTGCAGCAAACCCTCAATTCCTGGCACTCCAATATTGCAGCACACCCTCAATTACTGACACTCCAATAGTGCAGCACTCCCTCAATTACTGACACTTCAATAGTGCAGCACACCCTCAATTACTGACACTCCAATAGTGCAGCATACCCTCAATTACTGACTCTCCAATTGTGCAGCACACCCTCAATTACTGACACTCCAATAGTGCAGCACACCCTCAATTACTGACACTCCAATAGTGCAGCACACCCTCAATTACTGACCCTCCAATAGTGCAGCACACCCTCAATTACTGACACTCCAATAGTGCAGCACACCCTCAATTACTGACACTCCAATAGTGCATCACACCCTCAATTACTTACACTCCAATAGTGCAGCACACCCTCAATTACTGACACTCCAATAGTGCAGTACAACCTCAATTACTGACCCTCCAATAGTGCAGCACACCCTCAATTACTGACACTCCAATAGTGCAGCAAACCCTCAATTAATGACAGTCCAATAGTGCAGCACACACTCAATTACTGACACTCCAATAGTGCAGCACACCCTCAAATACTGACACTCCAATAGTGCAGAATTCCCTCAATTACTGATAATATTTTGGTGCAGAACACCCTCAATTACTGACTCTCCAATAGTGCAGCGCACCCTGAATTACTGACCCTCCAATAGTGCAGCACACCCTCAATTACTGACACTCCAATAGTGCAGCAAACCCTCAATTAATGACAGTCCAATAGTGCAGCACACACTCAATTGCTGACACTCCAATAGTGCAGCAAACCCTCAATTACTGGCCCTCTTATACTGTAGCACACCCTCAATTACTGACTCTCCAATAGTGCAGCACACCCTCAATTACTGGCCCTCCAACAGTGCAGCACACCCTAAATTACTGACACTCCAATAGTGCAGCACACCCTCAATTACTGACACTCCAATAGTGCAGCACACCCTCAATTACTGACACTCCAATAGTGCAGCACACCCTCAATTAATGACCCTCCAACAGTGCAGCACACCCTCAAATACTAACTCTCCAATAGTGTTGCACACCCTCAATTAATGACCCTCCAACAGTGCAGCACACCCTCAATTAATGACACTCCAATAGTGCAGCACACCCTCAATTACTGACTCTCCAATAGTGCAGCACACCCTCAATTACTGACACTCCAATAGTGCAGCACACCCTCAATTACTGACACCCCAATAGTGCAGCACACCCTTAATTACTGACAGTCCAATAGTGCAGCACACCCTCAATTACTGACACTCCAATAGTGCAGCACACCCTCAATTACTGACACTCCAACAGAGCAACACACCCTCAATTACTGACACTCCAATAGTGCAGCACACCCTCAATTACTGACACTCCAATAGTGCAGCACACCCTCAATTACTGACTCTCCAATAGTGCAGCACACCCTCAATTACTGACCCTCCAACAGAGCAACACACCCTCAATTACTGACACTCCAATAGTGCAGCACACCCTCAATTACTGACACTCCAATAGTGCAGCACACCCTCAATTACTGACACTCCAATAGTGCAGCACACCCTCAATTACTGACACTCCAATAGTGCAGCACACCCTCAATTACTGACACACCAATAGTGCAGCACACCCTCAATTACTGACACTCCAATAGTGCAGCACACCCTCAATTACTGACACTCCAATAGTGCAGCACACCCTCAATTACTGACACTCCAATAGTGCAGCACACCCTCAATTAATGACCCTCCAACAGTGCAGCACACCCTCAAATACTAACTCTCCAATAGTGTTGCACACCCTCAATTAATGACCCTCCAACAGTGCAGCACACCCTCAATTAATGACACTCCAATAGTGCAGCACACCCTCAATTACTGACTCTCCAATAGTGCAGCACACCCTCAATTACTGACACTCCAATAGTGCAGCACACCCTCAATTACTGACACCCCAATAGTGCAGCACACCCTTAATTACTGACAGTCCAATAGTGCAGCACACCCTCAATTACTGACACTCCAATAGTGCAGCACACCCTCAATTACTGACACTCCAACAGAGCAACACACCCTCAATTACTGACACTCCAATAGTGCAGCACACCCTCAATTACTGACACTCCAATAGTGCAGCACACCCTCAATTACTGACTCTCCAATAGTGCAGCACACCCTCAATTACTGACCCTCCAACAGAGCAACACACCCTCAATTACTGACACTCCAATAGTGCAGCACACCCTCAATTACTGACACACCAATAGTGCAGCACACCCTCAATTACTGACACTCCAATAGTGCAGCACACCCTCAATTACTGACACTCCAATAGTGCAGCACACCCTCAATTACTGACACACCAATAGTGCAGCACACCCTCAATTACTGACACTCCAATAGTGCAGCACATCCTCAATTAATGACACTCAAATAGTGCAGCACACGCTCAATTACTGACCCTCCAATAGTGCAGCACACCCTCAATTACTGACACTCAAATAGTGCAGCACACCCTCAATTACTGACACTCCAATAGTGCAGCACACCCTCAATTACTGACACTCCAATAGTGCAGCATACCCTCAATTACTGACACTCCAATAGTGCAGCACACCCTCAATTACTGACACACCAATAGTGCAGCACACCCTCAATTACTGACCCTCCAATAGTGCAGCACACCCTCAATTACTGACACTCCTATAGTGCAGCACACAGTCAATTACTGACACTCCAATAGTGCAGCACACCCTGAATTACTGACACTACATATAGTGTAGCACACCCTGAATTACTGACACTCCAATAGTGCAGCACACCCTCAATTACTGACCCTCGAATAGTGCAGCACACCCTCAATTACTGACACTCCAATAGTGCAGCACACCCTCAATTACTGACACTCCAATAGTGCAGCACACCCTCAATTACTGACACTCCTATAGTGCAGCACACCCTCAATTACTGACACTGCAATAGTGCAGCACACCCTCAATTACTGACACTCCATTAGTGCAGCAAACCCTCAATTACTGACACTCCAATAGTGCAGCACACCCTCAATTACTGACACTCCAATAGTGCAGCACACCCTCAATTACTGACACTCCAATAATGCAGCAAACCCTCAATTACTGACACTCCAATAGTGCAGCACACCCTCAAATACTGACACTCCAATAGTGCAGCACACCCTCAAATACTGACACTCCAATAGTGCAGCACACCCTCAATTACTGACAATCCACTAGTGCAGCCCACCCTCAATTACTGACACTCCAATAGTGCAGCACACCCTCAATTACTGACACTCCAATAGTGCAGCACACCCTCAATTACTGACACTCCAATAGTGCAGCACACACTCAAATACTGACACTCCAATAGTGCAGCACACACTCAAATACTGACACTCCAATAGTGCAGCACACCCGCAATTACTGACACTCCAATAGTGCTGCACACCCTCAATTACTGACCCTCCAATAGAGCAGCACACCCTCAATTACTGACACCCCAATAGTGCAGCACACCCTCAATTAATGACCCTCCAACAGTGCAGCACACCCTCAATTACTGACCCTCCAATAGTGCAGCACACCCTCAATTACTTACACTCCAATAGTCCAGCACACCCTCAATAGCTGACACTCCAATAGTGCAGCACACCCTCAATTATTGAACATCCAACAGTGCAGCACAAACTCAATATGTGACACTCCAATAGTGCAGCACATCTTCAATTACTGACTCTCCAATAGTGCAGCACACCCTCAATTACTGACACTTATATAGTGTAGCACACCCTCAAATACTGACACTCCAATACTTCAGCACACCCTCAATTACTGACCCTCCAATAGTGCAGCACACCCTCAATTACTGACACTCCAACAGTGCAGCACACCCTCAATTACTGACCCTCCAATTTTGCAGCACACCCTCAATTACTGACACCCCAATAGTGCAGCACACGCTCAATTACTGACCCTCCAATAGTGCAGCACACCCTCAATTACTGACCCTCCAATAGTGCAGCACACCCTCAATTACTGACACCCCAATATTGCAGCACATCCTCAATTACTGACTCTCCAATAGTGCAGCACACCCTCAATTACTGACACTCCAATAGTGCAGCACACCCTCAATTACTGACACTGCAATAGTGCAGCAAATCCTCAATTACTGACCCTGTAATAATGCAGCACACCCACAATTACTGACACTCCAACAGTGCAGCACATCCTCAATTAATGACCTTCCAATAATGCAGCACACCCTCAATTACTGACACTCCAATAGTGCAGCACACCCTCAATTACTGACACCCCAATAGTGCAGCACACCTTCAATTACTGACCTTCCAATAGTGCAGCACGCCCTCAATTACTGACCCTTTAATAGTGCAGCACACCCTCAATTACTGACACTCCAATAGTGCAGCACACCCTCAATTACTGACACACCAATAGTGTAGCACACCCTCAATTACTGATTCTCCAATAGTGCAGCACACCCTCAATTACTGACACCCCATAGTGCAGCACACCCTCAATTACTGACACCCCAATAGTGCAGCACACCCTCAATTACTGACACTCCAATAGTGCAGCACTCCCTCAATTACTGACACTTCAATAGTGCAGCACATCCTCAATTAGTCCCTGATCTCTCTCTGTCCCATTAGCTGTCCCTGATATCACTCTTTGTCCGTTTTACTGTCCCACTGAACACCCTCTCAGTCCCTTTAATTGTCCCTGATCTGACTCTCTGTCGCTATAACTGGCCCTGATCTCAATCTCTGTCCCTTTAACATTCCCGTGATATCACCCTCTGTCCCTTTAACCTCCCCCTGATCTCACTCTCTGTCCCTTTAACCTCCCCGCGATCTCACTATCTGTCCCTTTAACCTCCCTGTGATCTCAGTCTGTCGCTTTAACCACCCCGTTAACTCTGTCTGTCCCGTCAACCACCCTGTGATCTCATTCTCTGTCCCTTTAACCTCCCCGTGATCTCACTCTCTTTCCTTTTAACCATCCCCTGATCTCACTCTCTGTCCCTTTAACTGTCCCCTTGATATCAAACTCAGTCACTATAACTGGCCCCCGATCTCAATCTCTGTCCCTTTAATAGCCCCTGCTCTCTCTCTGTCCCTTTAGCTGTCCCTGACCTCAATCTCTGTCCATTTAACATTCCCGTGATCTCACCCTCTGCCCCTTTAACCTCCCCGTGATCTCACACTCCGTCCCTTTAACCTCCCCGTGATCTCACTCTCTGTCCCTTTAACCTCCCCATGATCTTACAGTCTGTCCCTTTAACATTCACGTGATCTCACCGTCTGTCCATTTAACCTCCCCGTGATCTCACTCTCTGTCCCTTTAACCTCCCCGTGATCTCACACTCTGTCCCTTTAACCTCCCTGTCATCTCACTCTCTGTCCCGTTAACCTCCCCGTCATCTCACTCTCTGTTCCTTTAACCTTCCCGTGATCTCACTCTCTGTCCCTTTAACCTCCCCGTGATTTCACTCACTGTCCGTTTAACCTCCCCGCGATCGCACCCTCTGTCCCATTAACTTTACCGTGATCTCACTCTCTGTCCCGTTAACCTCCCCGTGATCTCACTCTCTATCCCTTAAACCTCCCCGTCATCTCACTTTCTGTCCATTTAACCTCCCCATGATCTCACTCTCCGTCCCCTTAACCTCCCCGTGATATCACTCTCTGTCTCTTTAACATCCCCGTGACCTCACTCTCTTTCCATTTAACCTCCCCGTCTTCTAAATTTCAGTAACTTTAACCTCCCCGTGAACTCACTCTCTGTCCCTTTAACCTCCCCGTGATCTCACTCTCTGTCCCTTTAACCTCCCCGTGATCTCACTCTCTGTCCACTTATCCTCCCCGTGATCTCACTCTCTGTCCCTTTAACCGCTCCGTGATCTCAATCTCTGTACCTTTAACCTCCCCGTGATCTCACTCTCTTTCCCTTTAACCATCCCGTGATCTTACTCTGTCCCTTTAACTGTTCCGCTGATCTCAATCTCTATCCCATTAACTGACCCCCTGATCTGACTCTCTGTCCCTTTAACTGTCCCTTGATCCCATTCTCTGTCCCTTTAATAGTACCTGATCTCTCTCTGTCCCATTTGCTTTCCCTGATATCACTCTTTGTCCCTATTACTGTTCCCCTGAACTCACTCTCTGTCCCTTTAATTATCCCTGATTTGACTCTCTGTCGCTATAACTGTCCCTGACCTCAATCTCTGTCCCTTTAACCTCCCCCTGATCTCACTCTCTGTCCCTTTAACGTCCCCGTGATCTCACTATCTGTCCCTTTAACCTCCCCGTGATCTCAGTCTGTCGCTTTAACCACCCCGTTAACTCTCTCTGTCCCGTCAACATCCCCGTGATCTCAACCTCTGTCCCTTTAATCTCCCCGTGATCTCACTCTCTTTCCCTTTAACCATCCCCTGATCTCACTCTCTGTCCCTTTTACCATCCCGTGATCTCACTCTCTGTCCCTTTAACTGTCACCTTGATATCAAACTCAGTCACTTTAACTGACCCCCGATCTCACTCTCTGCCCCTTTAATAGCCCCTGCTCTCTCTCTGTCCCTTTAGCTGCCCCGGATCTCAATCTCTGTCCCTTTAACATTCCCGTGATCTCACCCTCTGCCCCTTTAACCTCGCCGTGATCTCACTCTCTGTCCCTTTAACCTCCCCATGATCTCACTCTCTGTCAATTTAAACTCCCCATGTCTCACAGTCTGTCCCTTTAACATTCCCGTGATCTCACCGTCTGTCCATTTAACCTCCCCGTCATCACACTCTCTGTACCTTTATCCTCCCCGTGATCTCACTCTCATTTCCTTTAACCTCCCCGAGATCTCACTATCTGTCCCTTTAACCTCCCCGTGATCTCACTCTCTGTCCCATTAACCTCCCCATGATTTCACTCTCTATCCCTTAAACCTCCCCGTGATCTCACTCACTGTCCCTTTAACCTCCCCGTGGTCTCAATCTCTGTCCCTTTAACTTCCCCGTGATCTCACTCTCTGTATATTTAACCTCCCCGTCATCTAACTCTCTGTCCCTTTAACCATCCTGTGATCTCACTCTCTGTCCCTTTAATCTCCCCGTGATCTCTCTCCATGTCAGTTTAACCTCCCCGTAATCTCTCCTTGTCCCTTTAACCTCCCCGTGGTCTCAGTTTTTCCCTTTAAACTCCCCGTGTTCTCACTCTCTGTCCCTTTAACCTCCCCGTGTTCTCACTCTCCGTCCCTATAACCTCCCTGTGATCTCACTCACTGTCCCTTTAACCTCCCCGTATTCTCACTCTCTGTCCCTTTAAACTCCCCATGATCTCAATCTCTGTCCCATTAATCTGCCCGTGATCTCATTCTCTGTCGTTTTAACCTCCCCGTGATCTCATTCTCTGTCCCTTTAACCTTCCAGTATTCTCATTCTCTGCCCCTTTAACCTCCCCGTGATCTCACTCTCTGTCCCTTTAACCTCCCCGTGATCTCACTATCTGTCCCTTTAACCTCCCCGTGATCTCACTCTGTCGCTTTAACCAACCCGTTAAATTTCTCTGTTCCTTTATCCTCCCCATGATCTCACGCTCTGTCCCTTTAACCTCCCCGTGATCTCACTCTCTGTCCTATAAACCTCCCCCTGATCTCACTCTCTGTCCCTTTAACCTCCGCTTGATCTCACTCACTGTCCCTTTAACCTCCCCGTGAAATCACTCTCTGTCCCTTTAACCTCCCCGTGATCTCAATCTCTGTCCCTTTAACCTCCCCGTGATCTCACTCTCTTTCCATTTAACCTCCCCGCGATCTCTCTCTCTGTCCCTTTAACGTCCTAGTGATCTCACTCTCTCCCTTTAATCTTCCAGTGATCTCAATCTCTGTCCCTATAACCTCCACGTGAAATCACTCTGTTTCCATTTAACCTCCCCGTCATCTCACACTCTGTCCCTTTAACCGCCCCGTGAACTCTCTCTGTCACTTTAACCGCCCCGTAATCTCTCTATGTCCCTTTAACCTTCCCGTGATCTCTCTCTAGTCCCTTTAACCTCCCTGACCTCACTCTCTGCCCCTTTAACCTCCCTGATTTAGCTCTCTGTCCCTTTAACCTCCCCGTGATATCACTCTCTGTCCCATTAAACTCTCCGTGAATTTTAATCTTCCCGTGATCTCAATCTCTGTCCATTTTACCTGCCCGTGATCTCATCATCTGTCCCTTTATCCTCCCCGTGATCTCACTCTCTGTCCATTTAGCCTCCCTGTCATCTAACTCTCTGTACCTTTAACCACCCCGTGATCTCACTCTCTGTCGCTTTAACCTCCCCGTAATCTCTCTCTGTCCGTGTAACCTCCCCGTGATCACACTCTCTGTCCCTTTAAGCTCCCCGTGATCTCACTCACTGTCCCTTTAACCTCCTCGTGAAATCACTCTCTGTCCCTTTAACCTCCCCGTGATCTCAATCTCTGTCCCTTTAACCTCCCCGTCATCTCACTCTCTGTCCATTTAACCTCCCCGTCATCTAACTCTCTGTCCCTTTAACCACCCTGTTATCTCACCCTCTGTCTCTTTAATCTCCCCGTGATCTCACTCTCTGTCCCTTTAACCTCCCCGTGATCTCACTCTCTGTCCCTTTAACCTTCCCGTGATCTCAGTCTCTGTGCCTTTAACCTCCCCGTGATCTCTCTCTCTGTCCCATTAACCTGCCCGTGATCTCATTCTATGTACCTTTCACTTACCCGTGATCTCACTCACTGTCCCATTAACCGACCCGTGATCTCACTCTCTCTCCCTTTAACCTCCCCATGATCTCTCTCTGTCACTTTGACCTCCCCGTAATCTCTCTATGTCCCTTTAACGTTCCCGTGATCTCTCTCTAGTCCCTTTAACCTCCCTGATCTCATTCTCTGTCCCATTAACTTCCCTGATTTAGCTCTCTGTCCCTTTAACCTCCCCGTCATCTCAGTCTCTGTCCCTTTAATCTTCCCGTGATCACACTCTCTGTCCCTTTAACATCCACGTGATCTCACACTCTGTCACTTTAACCTCCTTGTGATCTCACTATCAGTCCATTTAACCTCCCCGTGATCTCTCTCCATGTCGCTTTAACCTCCCCGTAATCTCTCTTTGTCCCTTTAAACTCTCCGTGATCTCACCCTCTGTACCTTTAACCTCCCAGTGATCTCACTCTCTGTCCCTTTAACCTCCCAGTGATCTCACTCTGTCCCTTTAATCTTCCCGTGATCTCACTATCTTTCCCTTTAACCTCCCCGTGATCTCACTCTCTGTCCCTGTAACCTCCCCGTGATCTCAATCTCTGTGCCTTTAACCTCCCCGTGATCTCACTCTCTGTCCATTTAATCTTCCCGTGATCTCAATTTCTGTCCATTTTACCTCCCCGTGATCTCATCATCTGTCCCTTTATCCTCCCCGTGATCTCACTCTCTGTCCATTTAACCTCCCTGTCATCTAACTCTCTGTACCTTTAACCACCCCGTGATCTCACTCTCTGTCGCTTTAACCTCCCCGTAATCTCTCTCTGTCCGTGTAACCTCCCCGTGATCACACTCTCTGTCCCTTTAACCTCCCCGTGATCTCACTCACTGTCCCTTTAACCTCCTCGTGAAATCATTCTCTGTCCCTTTAACCTCCCCGTGATCTCAATCTATGTCCCTTTAACCTCCCCGTCATCTCACTCTCTTTCCATTTAACCTCCCCGTCATCTAACTCTCTGTCCCTTTAACCACCCTGTTATCTCACTCTCTGTCTTTTTAATCTCCCCGTGATCTCACTCTCTGTCCCTTTAACCTCCCCGTGATGTCACTCTCTGTCCCTTTAACCTCCCCGTGATCTCAGTCTCTGTGCCTTTAACTTCCCCGTGATCTCTCTCTCTGTCCCATTAACGTCCCAGTGATCTCACTCTCTCCCTTTAATCTTCCCGTGATCTCAATCTCTGTCCCATTAACCTGCCCGTGATCTCATTCTCTGTACCTTTCACTTACCCGTGATCTCACTCACTGTCCCATTAACCTACCCGTGATCTCACTCTCTCTCCCTTTAACCTCCCCACGATCTCTCTCTGTCACTTTAACCTCCCCGTAATCTCTCTATGTCCCTTTAACCTTCCCGTGATCTCTCTCTAGTCCCTTTAACCTCCCTGACCTCACTCTCTGCCCCTTTAACCTCCCTGATTTAGCTCTCTGTCCCTTTAACCTCCCCGTGATATCACTCTCTGTCCCATTAAACTCTCCGTGATCTCACTCTCTGTCCATTTAATCTTCCCGTGATCTCACTCTCTGTCCATTTAGCCTCCCTGTCATCTAACTCTCTGTACCTTTAACCACCCCGTGATTTCACTCTCTGTCGCTTTAACCTCTCCGTAATCTCTCTCTGTCCGTGTAACCTCCCCGTGATCACACTCTCTGTCCCTTTAAGCTCCCCGTGATCTCACTCACTGTCCCTTTAACCTCCTCGTGAAATCACTCTCTGTCCCTTTAACCTCCCCGTGATCTCAATCTCTGTCCCTTTAACCTCCCCGTCATCTCACTCTCTGTCCATTTAACCTCCCCGTCATCTAACTCTCTGTCCCTTTAACCACCCTGTTATCTCACCCTCTGTCTCTTTAATCTCCCCGTGATCTCACTCTCTGTCCCTTTAACCTCCCCGTGATCTCACTCTCTGTCCCTTTAACCTCCCCGTGATCTCAGTCTCTGTGCCTTTAACCTCCCCGTGATCTCTCTCTCTGTCCCATTAACCTGCCCGTGATCTCATTCTATGTACCTTTCACTTACCCGTGATCTCACTCTCTGTCCCATTAACCGACCCGTGATCTCACTCTCTCTCCCTTTAACCTCCCCATGATCTCTCTCTGTCACTTTAACCTCCCCGTAATCTCTCTATGTCCCTTTAACGTTCCCGTGATCTCTCTCTAGTCCCTTTAACCTCCCTGATCTCATTCTCTGTCCCATTAACTTCCCTGATTTAGCTCTCTGTCCCTTTAACCTCCCCGTGATCTCAGTCTCTGTCCCTTTAATCTTCCCGTGATCACACTCTCTGTCCCTTTAACATCCACGTGATCTCACACTCTGTCCCTTTAACCTCCTTGTGATCTCACTATCAGTCCATTTAACCTCCCCGTGATCTCTCTCCATGTCGCTTTAACCTCCCCGTAATCTCTCTTTGTCCCTTTAAACTCTCCGTGATCTCACCCTCTGTACCTTTAACCTCACAGTGATCTCACTCTCTGTCCCTTTAACCTCCCCGTGATCTCACTCTGTCCCTTTAAACTCTCCGTGATCTCACTCTCTGTACCTTTAACCTCCCAGTGATCTCACTCTCTTTCCCTTTAACCTCCCCGTGATCTCACTCTCTGACCCTGTAACCTCCCCGTGATCTCACTCTCTGTCCATTTAATCTTCCCGTGATCTCAATCTCTGTCCATTTTTCCTGCCCGTGATCTCATTCTCTGTCCCTTTCACCTACCCGTGATCTCATCATCTGTCCCTTTATCCTCCCCGTGATCTCACTCTCTGTCCATTTAACCTCCCTGTCATCTAACTCTCTGAATCTTTAACCACCCCGTGATCTCACTCTCTGTCGCATTAACCTCCCTGTAATCTCTCTCTGTCCGTGTAACCTCCCCGTGATCACACTCTCTGTCCCTTTAACCTCCTCGTGAAATCACTCTCTGTCCCTTTAACCTCCTCGTGAAATCACTCTCTGTCCCTTTAACCTCCCCCTGATCTCAATCTCTGTCCCTTTAACCTCCCCGTCATCTCACTCTCTTTCCATTTAACCTCACCGCCATCTAACTCTCTGTCCCTTTAACCACCCTGTTATCTCACTCTCTGTCTCTTTAATCTCCCCGTGATCTCACTCTCTGTCCCTTTAACCTCCCCGTGATCTCACTCTCTGTCCCATTAACCTCCACGTGATCTCAGTCTCTGTCCCTTTAACCTCCCCGTGATCTCACTCTCTGTCCCATTAACCTCACCGTGATCTCACTCTCTGTCCCTTTAAACTCCCCGTGATCTCACTCTCTGTCCCTTTAACCTCACCGTGATCTCACTCTCTGTCCCTTTAAACTCCCCGTGATCTCACTCTCTGTCCCTTTAACCTCCCCGTGATCTCAGTCTCTGTCCCTTTAACCTCCCCGTGATCTCATTCTCTGTCCTTTTAACCTCCCTGATCTAGCTCTCTGTCCCATTAACCTCCCCGTGATATCACTCTCTGTCCCTTAAAAAACCCCGTGATCTCACTCTCTGTCCTGTTAACCTCCCCCTGATCTCACTCTCTGTCCCTTTAACGTCCCAGTGATCTCTCTCACTGTCACTTTAACCTTCCCGTGATCTCACTCTCTGTCCCTTTAACCTGACCGTGATCACACTCTCTGTCCCTTTAACTTCCCCGTGCTCTCATTCTCTGTCGCTTTAAGCTCCCCGTGAACTCATTCTCTGTCCATTTAACCTCCCCGTGATCTCACTCTCTGCCCCTTTAACCTCCCTGTGATCTCCCTCTCTGTCTCTTTAAAATCAACGTGATCTCACTCTCTCTCCCTTTAACCTCCCTGTGATCTCACTCTCTGTCCATTTAACCTCCCCGTGATCTCATTCTCTGTTCCTTTAACCTCCCCGTTATCTCACTCTCTTACCCTTTAACCTACCCGTGATCTCACTCTGTCCCTTTTACCTTCCCTGATCTCACTCTCTGTCCCTTTCACTGACCCCGATCCCACTCTCTGTCCCGTTAATATCCCTGATCTCACTCTGTCCCTTTAGCTGTCCCTGATATCACACTTTGTCCATTTAACTGTCCCCCTGATCTCCCTCTCAGTCCCTTTAACTGTCCCTGATCTGACTCTCTGTCCCTTTAACATTCCATGATCTCATCCTCTGTCCATTTAACCTCCCCATGATCACACTCTCAGTCCCTTTAACCTCCCCGTAATCTCACTCTCTGTCCCTTTAACTTCCACGTGATCTCGCACTCTGTCCCTTTAAACTCACAGTGATCTCACTATATGTCCCTTTAACCTCCCTGTGATCTCACTCTGTCGCTTTAATCTCCCAGTAATCTCTCTCTGTCCCTTTAACAACCCCGTGATCTTACTCTCTGTCCCTTTAACCTCCCCTTGATCTCTGTCTTTCCCTTTAAACTGCCCGTGTTGTCACTCTCTGTCCCGTTAACCTCACCGTGATATCACTCTCTGTCCCTATAACCTCCCCGTGATCTCAATCTCTTTCCCTTTAACCTACCCGTATTCTCACTCTCTGTCTCTTTAAACTCCGCATGATGTCAATCTCTGTGCCTTTAATCTGCCCGTGATCTCATTCTCTGTCCCTTAATTTCCCCGTGATCTCACTCTGTCACTTTAACCTCCCTGTTAACTCTCTCTGTCCCTTTAACCTCCCCGTAATCTCACACCCTGTCCCTTTAACCTCCCCATGATCTCAGTCTCTATACCTTAAACCTCCCCATGATCTCACTCACTGTCCCATTAACCTCCCCAGATCTCACTCTCTGTCCCTTTAACCTCCCCGTGATTTCACTCTCTGTCCCTTTAATCTCCCCGTGATCTCAATCTCTGTCCCTTTAACCTCCACGTGATCTCACTCTCTGACCCTTTAACCTCCATGTGATCTCAATCTCTGTCCCTTTAACGTCCCAGTTATGTCATTCTGTCCATTTAATCTTCCCGTGATCTCAATCTCTGTCCATTTAGCCTGCCCGTGATCTCACTTACTGTCAATTTAACCTTCCTGTGATCTCATTCACTGTCCCTTTCACCTCCCCGTGATCTCACTCTCTGTCCCATTAACCTCAGCGTGATCTCACTCTCTGTCCCTTTAACCTCCCCATGATCTCACTCTCTGTCCATTTAACTTCCCCGTGATCTCACTCTCTGTCCCTTTAATCTCCCTGATTTAGCACTCTGTCCCTTTAACCTCCCCGTGATCTCAGTGTCTGTCCCTTTAACCTCCCGGTGATCTCATTCTCTGTCCCTATAACCTCCCTGATCTTACTCTCTGTCCCTTTAACCTTCCCGTGATATCACTCTCTGTCCCTTTAACCTCCCCGTGATCACACTCTCTGTCTCTTTAAACTCCCCGTGATCTCACTCTCTGTCCCTTTAACCATCCGTGTTCTCACTCTCTGGCCCTTTAACCTCCCCGTGATCTCACTCTCTGTCCCTTGAACCTCCCCGTGATCTCACTCTGTCCCTTAAACCTCCCCGTGATCTCATTCTCTGCCCCTTTAACCTTCCCACGATCTCACTCTCAGTCCCATTAACCTCCCGGTGATCTCACTCTCTGTCCCTTTAACCTCCCCGTGATCACACTCTCTGTCCCTTTAACTTCCCTGTGACCTCAATCTCTGTCCCTTAAACCTCCCAGTCATCTCATTCTCTGCCCCTTTAACCTCCCAGTGATCTCACTCTCTGTCCCGTTAACCTTCCCGTGATCTCAGTCTCTGTCCCTTTAACCTCCCCGTGATCGCACTCCATGTCCCTTGAACCTGCCCGTGATTTCACTCTCTGTCCCTTTTACCACCCCATGATCTCGCTCTCTGTTCCTTATACCTCCCCATGATCACACTCTCTGTCCAATTAACCTCCCCGTGATCTCACTCTCTGTCCCTTTAACCTCCCCGTGTTCTCACTCTCTGTCACTTTAAACTCACCGTGATCTCACTCTCTTTCCCTTTAAGCTCCCTGTGATCTCACTCTCTGTCCCTTTAACCTCCCCGTGATGTCACTCTCTGTCCATTTAACCTCCCCGTGATCTCACTCTCTGTACCATTAACCTCCCCATGATCTCACTCTCTTTCCCTTTATCCTTCCCGTCATCTCACTCTCTGTCCCTTTAACTGTCCCCAGATCCCACTCTCTGTCCCGTTAATATCCCTGATCTCACTCTGTCCCTTTAGCTGTCCCTGATTTCACACTTTGTCCCTTTAACTGTCCCACTGATCTCCCTCTCAGTCCCTTTAACTGTCCCTGATCTGACTCTCTGTCCCTATAACTGTCCATGATCTCACTCTCTGTCCAATTAACCTCCCCGTGATATCACTCTCTGTCCCTTGAAACTCCCCGTGATCTCACTCTGTCCCTTAAACCACCCCGTGATCTCATTCTCTGTCCCTTTAACCTCCCCGCGATCTCACTCTCTGTATCTTTATCCTTCCCGTGATCTCACTCTCTGTCCCTTGAAAATCCCCGTGATCTCACTCTGTCCCTTAAACCACACCGTGATCTCACTCTGTCGCTTTAACCTCCCCGTTTACTCTCTCTGTACCTTTAACCTCCCCGTAATCTCACACCATGTCCCTTTAACCTCCCCGGGATCTCACTCTATGTCCATTTAACCTCACCGTCATCTAACTCTCTGTCCCTTTAACCTCCCCGGGATCTCACTCTCTGACCCTTAAATATCCCCGTGATCTCAATCTCTGTCCCTTTAACGTGCCAGTTATGTCACTCTGTCCATTTAATCTTCCCGTGATCTCAATCTCTGTCCATTTAACCAGCCCCTGATCTCACTTTCTGTCCATTTAACCTCCCTGTGATCTCATTCTCTGTCCCTATAACCTCCCTGATATAGCTCTCTGTCCCATTTAACTCCCCGTGATCTCACTCTCTGTCCCTTTAAACTCCCCGTGATATCACTCTCAGTCCCATTAACCTCCCCGTGATCCAACTCGCTGTCGCTTTAACCTCCACGTGATCTTACTCTCTGTCCCTTTAACCTTCCTTTGATCTCACTCTCTGTCCCTTGAACCTCCCCGTGATTTCACTCTGTCCTATAAACCTCCCCGTGATCTCATTCTCTGTCCCTTTAACCTCCCCGCGATCTCACTCTCTGTCCCATTAACCTCCCGGTGATCTCACTCTCTGTCCCTTTAACCTCCCCGTGATCTCACTCTCTGTCCCTTTAACTTCCCCGTGTCCTCACTCTCTGTCCCTTAAACCTCCCAGTCATCTCATTCTCTGTCCCTTTATCCTCCCCGTGATCTCACTCTCTGTCCCGTTAACCTTCCTGTGATCTCACTCTCTGTCCCTTTAACCTCCCCGTGATCTCACTCTCTGTCCCTTTAAACTCACCGTGATCTCACTCTCTCTCCCTTTAACCTCCATGTTATCTCACTCTTTGTCCCTTTAACCACCCTGTGATCTCACTCTCTGACCTTTTAACCTCCCCTTGATCTCACTCTCTGTACCTTTAACCTCCCCTTGATCACACTCTCTTTCCCTTTAACCTTCCCGTGATCTCACTCTGTCCCTTTAACCTTCCCTGATCTCACTCTCTGTCCCTTTAACTGTCCCCCGATCCCACTCTCTGTCACGTTAATATCCCTGATCTCACTCTGTCCCTTTAACTTCCCTGATATCACACTTTGTCCCTTTAACTGTCCCCCTGATCTACCTCTCAGTCCCTTTAACTGTCCCTGATCTGACTCACTGTCCCTATAACTGTCCCTGATCTCAATCTCTGTCCCATTAACATTCCCGTGATCTCACTCTCTGTCCCTTTAACCTCCCCGTGATCTCACTCTCTGTACATTTATCCTCCCCGTCATCTCACTCTCTGTCCCTTTAACATCCCCGTCATCTCACTCTCCGTCCCTTTAACCTCCCCGTGATCTCACTCTCTGTCCCTTTAATCTGCCCGTGATCTCATTCTCTATCCCTTTAACCTCCCCGTGATCTCACTCTGTGGCTTTAACCTCCCCGTTAACTCTCTCTGTCCCTTTATCCTCCCCGTAATCTAACACCCTGTCCCTTTTACCTCCCCGTGATCTAAGTCTCTATACCATAAACCTCCCCGTGATATCACTCTCTGTCTCTTTAACCTCCCCGTGATCTCACTCTCTGTCCCTTTAATCTCCCCATGATCTCACTCTCTGTCCCATTAACCTCCCCAGATCTCACTCTCTGTCCCTATAACCTCATCGTGATCTCACTCTCTGTCCCTTTAATTTCCCCGTGATCTCAATCTCTGTCCCATAAACCTCCCCGTGATCTCACTCTCAGTCCCTTTAACCTCCACGTGATATCACTCTCTGTCCCTTTAACCTCCCCGTGATCACATTCTTTGTCCCATTAATCTACTCGTGATCTCACTCTCAGTCCCTTTAACCTCTCCGTGATGTCACTCTCTGTCCCTTTAACCTCCCCGTGATCTCACTCTCTATCCCTTTTACCTCCCCGTCATCTCACTCTCTGTCCCTTTAACCTCCCCGTGATCTCAATCTCTTTCCCTTTAAACTCCGCATGATCTCACTCTCAGTCCCTTTAACCTCCCCGTGATAACACTCTCTATCCCTTTTACCTCCCCGTCATCTCACTCTCTGTCCCTTTAACCTCCCCGTATTCTCACTCTCTGTCCCTTTGAACTCCGCATGATCTCAATCTCTGTCCCTTTAATCTGCCCGTGATCTCATTCTCTGTCCCTTTAACTTCCCCGTGATCTCACTCTGTCGCTTTAACCTCCCCGTTAACTCTCTCTGTCCCTTTATCCTCCCTGTAATCTCACACCCTGTCCTTTTTACCTCCCCGTGATCTAATTCTCTATACCTTAAACCTCCCCATGATATCAGTCTCTGTCTGTTTAACCTACCCGTGATCTCACTCTCTGTACCTTTAACCTCCCCTTGAATCTCACTCTCTGTCCCATTAACCTCCCCAGATCTCACTCTCTGTCCCTTTAACCTCAACGTGATCTCACTTTCTGTCCCTTTAATTTCCCCGTGATCACAATCTCTGTCCCTTTAACCTCCCCGTGATCTCACTCTATGTCCATTTAACCTCACCGTCATCAAACTCTCTGTCCCTTTAACCTCCCCGTGATCTCAATCTCTGTCCCTTTAACGTACCAGTGATCTCACTCTGTCCCTTTAACCTCCCCGTGATCTCAATCTCTGTCCCTTTAACGTCCCAGTTATGTCACTCTGTCCATTTAATCTTCCCGTGATCTCAATCTCTGTCCATTTAACCTGCCCGTGATCTCACTTTCTGTCCATTTAACCTCCCTGTGATCTTATTCACTGTCCCTTTCACCTCCCCGTGATCTCACTCTCTGTCCCATTAACCTCAGCGTGATCTCATTCTCTGTCCCTATAACCTCCCCATGATCTCACTCTCTGTCCATTTAACTTCCCCGTGATCTCACTCTCAGTCCCTTTAATCTCCCTGATTTAGCACTCTGTCCCTTTAACCTCCCCGTGATCTCAGTGTCTGTCCCTTTAACCTCCCCGTGATCTCATTCTCTGTCCCTATAACCTCCCTGATCTAGCTCTCTGTCCCAATTAACTCCTCGTGATCTCACTCTCTGTCCCTTTAAACTCCCCGTGATCTCACTCTCAGTCCCTTTAACCTCACCGTGATTTCACTCTCTGTCCCTATTACCTCCCCGTGATCTCACTCTCTGTCCCTTTAACCTCCCCGTGATCTCACTCTTTGTCCCATTAATCTACCCGTGATCACACTCGCAGTCCCTTTAACCTCTCCGTGATCTCACTCTCTGTCCCTTTAACCTCCCCGTGAACTCACTCTCTGTCACTTTTACCTCCCCGTCATTTCACTCTCTGTCCCTTTAACCTCCCCGTGATCTCAATCTCTTTCCCTTTTAGCTCCCCGTGATCTCACTCTCTGTCCCTTTAAACTCCGCATTATCTCAATCTGTGTCCCTTTAATCTGCCCGTGTTCTCATTCTCTGTCGCTTTATCCTCCCCTTTAACTGTCTCTGTGCCTTTAACCTCCCCGTAATCTCACTCCCTGTCCCTTTAACCTCCCCGTGTTCTCAGTCTCTATACCTTAAACTTCACCGTGATATCACTCACTGTCTCTTTAACCTCCCCGTGATCTCACTCTCTGTCCATTTAACATCCCCATGATCTCACTCTCTGTCCCAGTAACCTCCCCAGATCTCACTCTCTGTCCCTTCAACCTCCCCGTGATCTCACTCTTTGTCCCTTTAACCTCCCCGTGATCTCACCCTCTGTCCCTATAACCTCCCCTTGATCTCACTCTCTGTCCCTTTATCCTCCCCGTGATCACACTCTTTTTCCCATTAACCTACCCGTGATTTCACTCTCAGTCCCTTTAATCTCTCCATGATCTCACTCTCTGTCCATTTTACCTCCCCGTCATCTCACTCTCTGTCCCATTAACCTCCCCGTGATCTCAATCTCTTTCCCTTTAACCTACCCGTATTCTGACTCTCTGTCCCTTTAAACTCCGCATGATCTCAATCTCTGTCCCTTTAATCCGCCCGTGATCTCATTCTCTGCCCCTTTAACCTCCCCGTGATCTCACTCTGTCGCTTTAACCTCCCCGTTAACTCTCTCTGTCCCTTTATCCTCCCCGTAATCTAACACCCTGTCCCTTTTACCTCCCCGTGATCTAAGTCTCTATACCTTAAACCTCCCCGTGATATCACTCTCTGTCTCTTTAACCTCCCCGTGATCTCACTCTCTGTCCCTTTAACCTCCCCATGATCTCACACTCCGTCCCTATAACCTCCCTGTGATCTCACTCACTGTCCCTTTAACCTCCCCGTATTCTCACTCTCTGTCCCTTTAAACTCCCCATGATCTCAATCTCTGTCCCATTAATCTGCCCGTGATCTCATTCTCTGTCGTTTGAACCTCCCCGTTATCTCACTCTCTGTCCCTTTAACCTTCCTGTATTCTCACTCTCTGTCCTATAAACCTCCCCCTGATCTCACTCTCTATCCCTTTAACCTCCGCTTGATCTCACTCACTGTCCCTTTAACCTCCCCGTGAAATCACTCTCTGTCCCTTTAACCTCCCCGTGATCTCAATCTCTGTACCTTTAACCTCCCCGTGATCTCACTCTCTTTCCATTTAACCTCCCCGTGATCTCACTCTCTGTCCCTTTAACCTCCCCGTGATCTCAGTCTCTGTGTCTTTAACCTCCCCGTGATCTCTCTCTCTGTCCCTTTAACGTCCTAGTGATCTCACTCTCTCCCTTTAATCTTCCCGTGATCTCAATCTCTGTCCCTATAACCTGCCCATGATCTCATTCTCTGTCTCCCTTTAACCGCCCCGTGATCTCTCTCTGTCACTTTAACCTCCCCGTAATCTCCCTATGTTCCTTTAACCTTCCCGTGATTTCTCTCTAGTCCCTTTAACCTCCCTGACCTCACTCTCTGCCACTTTAACCTCCCTGATTTAGCTCTCTGTCCCTTTAACCTCCCTGTGATCTCACTCTCTGTCCCATTAAACTTCCCGTGATCACGCTCTCTGTCCCTTTAAACTCTCCGTGATCTCACTCTCTGTCCCTTTAACCTCCCCGTGATCTCATTCTCTGTCCCATTATCCTCCCCGTGATCTCACTCTCTGTCCATTTATCCTCCCCGTCATCTAACTCTATGTCCCTTTAACCACCCCGTGATATCACTCTCTGTCCCTTTAACCTCCCCGTAATCACACTCTCTGTCCTATTAAACTCCCCGTGATCTCACTCTCTGTCCCTTTAACTTCCCCATGCTCTCACTCTCTGTACCTTTAACCTCCCCGTGATCGCACTCAATGTCCCTTTAACCTCCCCGTGATCTCACTCTCTGTCCAATTAAGATCCCCGTGATCTCACTCTGTCCCTTTAATCTTCCTGTGATCTCAATCTCTGTCCTTTGAACCGGCTCGTGAACTCATTCTCTGTCCCTTTAACCTCCCCGTGACCTCACTCTCATTCCTATTAACCTCCCCGTGATGACACTCTCTGACCATTTAACCTCCCCGTTATCTCACTCTCTGTCCCGTTAACCTTCCCGTGATCTCACTCTCTGTCGCTTTAATCTTCCCCTGATCTTACTCTCTGTCGCTTTAACCACCCCGTGATATCACTCTCTGTCGCTTTAACCTCCCCGTAATCTCTCTCTGTCGCGTTAACCTCTCCGTGATCAAAATCTCTGTCCCTTTAACTTCCCAGTGATCACACTCTCTGTCCTTTAACCTCTCTGATTTAGCACTCTGTCCCTTTAACCTCCCTGTGATCTCAGTCTCTGTCCCTTTAACCTCCCCGTGATCTCACTCTCTGTCCCATTAACCCCACCGTGATCTCACTCTCTGTCCCTTTAAACTCCCCGTGATCTCACTCTCTGTCCCTTTAACCTCCCCGTGATCTCAGTCTCTGTCCCTTTAACCTCCCCGTGATCTCATTCTCTGTCCTTTTAACCTCCCTGATCTAGCTCTCTGTCCCATTAACCTCCCCGTGATATCACTCTCTGTCCCTTAAAAAACCCCGTGATCTCACTCTCTGTCCTGTTAACCTCCCCCTGATCTCACTCTCTGTCCCTTTAACGTCCCAGTGATCTCTCTCACTGTCACTTTAACCTTCCCGTGATCTCACTCTCTGTCCCTTTAACCTGACCGTGATCACACTCTCTGTCCCTTTAACTTCCCCGTGCTCTCATTCTCTGTCGCTTTAAGCTCCCCGTGAACTCATTCTCTGTCCATTTAACCTCCCTGTGATCTCACTCTCTGCCCCTTTAACCTCCCTGTGATCTCCCTCTCTGTCTCTTTAAAATCAACGTGATCTCACTCTCTCTCCCTTTAACCTCCCTGTGATCTCACCCTCTGTCCATTTAACCTCCCCGTGATCTCATTCTCTGTACCTTTAACCTCCCCGTTATCTCACTCTCTTACCCTTTAACCTACCCGTGATCTCACTCTGTCCCTTTTACCTTCCCTGATCTCACTCTCTGTCCCTTTCACTGACCCCGATCCCACTCTCTGTCCCGTTAATATCCCTGATCTCACTCTGTCCCTTTAGCTGTCCCTGATATCACACTTTGTCCATTTAACTGTCCCTCTGATCTCCCTCTCAGTCCCTTTAACTGTCCCTGATCTGACTCTCTGTCCCTATAACTGTCCCTGATCACAATCTCTGTCCCATTAACATTCCCGTGATCTCACCCTCTGTCCCTTTAACATTCCATGATCTCATCCTCTGTCCATTTAACCTCCCCATGATCACACTCTCAGTCCCTTTAACCTCCCCGTAATCTCACTCTCTGTCCCTTTAACTTCCACGTGATCTCGCACTCTGTCCCTTTAAACTCACAGTGATCTCACTATATGTCCCTTTAACCTCCCTGTGATCTCACTCTGTCGCTTTAATCTCCCAGTAATCTCTCTCTGTCCCTTTAACAACCCCGTGATCTTACTCTCTGTCCCTTTAACCTCCCCTTGATCTCTGTCTTTCCCTTTAAACTGCCCGTGTTGTCACTCTCTGTCCCGTTAACCTCACCGTGATATCACTCTCTGTCCCTATAACCTCCCCGTGATCTCAATCTCTTTCCCTTTAACCTACCCGTATTCTCACTCTCTGTCTCTTTAAACTCCGCATGATGTCAATCTCTGTGCCTTTAATCTGCCCGTGATCTCATTCTCTGTCCCTTAATTTCCCCGTGATCTCACTCTGTCACTTTAACCTCCCTGTTAACTCTCTCTGTCCCTTTAACCTCCCCGTAATCTCACACCCTGTCCCTTTAACCTCCCCATGATCTCAGTCTCTATACCTTAAACCTCCCCATGATCTCACTCTCTGTCCCATAAACCTCCCCAGATCTCACTCTCTGTCCCTTTAACCTCCCCGTGATTTCACTCTCTGTCCCTTTAACTTCCCCGTGACCTCACTCTCTGTCCCTTAACACTCCCAGTCATCTCACTCTCTGTCCCTATAACCTCCCCGTGATTCAACTCTCTGTCCCGTTAACCTTCCCGTGATCTCAATCTCTGTCCCTTTAACCTCCACGTGATCTCACTCTCTGACCCTTTAACCTACATGTGATCTCAATCTCTGTCCCTTTAACGTCCCAGTTATGTCATTCTGTCCATTTAATCTTACCGTGATCTCACTTTCTGTCAATTTAACCTTCCTGTGATCTCATTCACTGTCCCTTTCACCTCCCCGTGATCTCACTCTCTGTCCCATTAACCTCAGCGTGATCTCACTCTCTGTCCCTTTAACCTCCCCATGATCTCACTCTCTGTCCATTTAACTTCCCCGTGATCTCACTCTCTGTCCCTTTAATCTCCCTGATTTAGCACTCTGTCCCTTTAACCTCCCCGTGATCTCAGTGTCTGTCCCTTTAACCTCCCGGTGATCTCATTCTCTGTCCCTATAACCTCCCTGATCTTACTCTCTGTCCCTTTAACCTTCCCGTGATATCACTCTCTGTCCCTTTAACCTCCCCGTGATCACACTCTCTGTCTCTTTAAACTCCCCGTGATCTCACTCTCTGTCCCTTTAACCATCCGTGTTCTCACTCTCTGGCCCTTTAACCTCCCCGTGATCTCACTCTCTGTCCCTTGAACCTCCCCGTGATCTCACTCTGTCCCTTAAACCTCCCCGTGATCTCATTCTCTGCCCCTTTAACCTTCCCACGATCTCACTCTCAGTCCCATTAACCTCCCGGTGATCTCACTCTCTGTCCCTTTAACCTCCCCGTGATCACACTCTCTGTCCCTTTAACTTCCCTGTGACCTCAATCTCTGTCCCTTAAACCTCCCAGTCATCTCATTCTCTGCCCCTTTAACCTCCCCGTGATCTCACACTCTGTCCCGTTAACCTTCCTGTGATCTCAGTCTCTGTCCCTTTAACCTCCCCGTGATCGCACTCCATGTCCCTTGAACCTGCCCGTGATTTCACTCTCTGTCCCTTTTACCACCCCATGATCTCACTCTCTGTTCCTTTTACCTCCCCATGATCACACTCTCTGTCCAATTAACCTCCCCGTGATCTCACTCTCTGTCCCTTTAACCTCCCCGTGATCTCACTCTCTGTCACTTTAAACTCACCGTGATCTCACTCTCTCTCCCTTTAAGCTCCCTGTGATCTCACTCTCTGTCCCATTAACCTCCCCATGATCTCACTCTCTTTCCCTTTATCCTTCCCGTCATCTCACTCTCTGTCCCTTTAACTGTCCCCAGATCCCACTCTCTGTCCCGTTAATATCCCTGATCTCACTCTGTCCCTTTAGCTGTCCCTGATTTCACACTTTGTCCCTTTAACTGTCCCACTGATCTCCCTCTCAGTCCCTTTAACTGTCCCTGATCTGACTCTCTGTCCCTATAACTGTCCATGATCTCACTCTCTGTCCAATTAACCTCCCCGTGATATCACTCTCTGTCCCTTTAAACTCCCCGTGATCTCACTCTCAGTCCCTTTAACCTCCCCGTGATCTTACTCTCTGTATCTTTATCCTTCCCGTGATCTCACTCTCTGTCCCTTGAAACTCCCCGTGATCTCACTCTGTCCCTTTAACCTCCCCGCGATCTCACTCTCTGTCCCATTAACCTCCCGGTGATCTCACTCACTGTCCCTTTAACCTCCCCGTGATCTCAATCTCTTTCCCTTTAACCTACCCGTATTTTCACTCTCTGTCCCTTTAAACTCCGCGTGATCTCAATCTCTGTCCCTTTAATCTGCCCGTGATCTCATTCTCTGTCCCATTAACCTCCCCGTGATCTCACTCTGTCGCTTTAACCACCCCGTTAACTTTCTCTGTCCCTTTAACCTCCCCGTAATCTCACTCTCTATACCTTAAACCTCCCCGTGATATCACTCTCTGTCTCTTTAACCTCCCCGTGATCTCACTCTCTGTCCATTTAATCTCCCCGTGATCCCAATCTCTGTCCCTTTAACCTCCCCGTGATCTCACTCTCTGTCCCTTTAACGTCCTAGTTATCTCACTCTGTCCATTTAAACTTCCCGTGATCTCATTCTCTGTCCATTTAACCTGCCTGTGATCTCACTTTCTGTCCATTTAACCTCCCTTTTATCTCATTCACTATCCCTTTCACCTCCCCGTGATCTCACTCTTTGTCCCTTTCACCTCCCCGTGATCTCACTCTTTGTCCCTTTAACCTCACCGTGATCTCACTCTCTGTCCCATTAACCTCACCGTGATCTCACTCTCTGTCCCATTAACCTCACCGTGATCTCACTCTCTGTCCCATTAACCTCACCGTGATCTCACTCTCTGTCCCTTTAAACTCCCCGTGATCTCACTCTCTGTCCCTTTAACCTCACCATGATCTCACTCTCTGTCCCTTTAAACTCCCCGTGATCTCACTCTCTGTCCCTTTAACCTCCCCGTGATCTCAGTCTCTGTCCCTTTAACCTCCCCGTGATCTCATTCTCTGTCCTTTTAACCTCCCTGATCTAGCTCTCTGTCCCATTAACCTCCCCGTGATATCACTCTCTGTCCCTTAAAAAACCCCGTGATCTCACTCTCTGTCCTGTTAACCTCCCCCTGATCTCACTCTCTGTCCCTTTAACGTCCCAGTGATCTCTCTCACTGTCACTTTAACCTTCCCGTGATCTCACTCTCTGTCCCTTTAACCTGACCGTGATCACACTCTCTGTCCCTTTAACTTCCCCGTGCTCTCATTCTCTGTCGCTTTAAGCTCCCCGTGAACTCATTCTCTGTCCATTTAACCTCCCCGTGATCTCACTCTCTGCCCCTTTAACCTCCCTGTGATCTCCCTCTCTGTCTCTTTAAAATCAACGTGATCTCACTCTGTCCCTTTTACCTTCCCTGATCTCACTCTCTGTCCCTTTCACTGACCCCGATCCCACTCTCTGTCCCGTTAATATCCCTGATCTCACTCTGTCCCTTTAGCTGTCCCTGATATCACACTTTGTCCATTTAACTGTCCCCCTGATCTCCCTCTCAGTCCCTTTAACTGTCCCTGATCTGACTCTCTGTCCCTATAACTGTCCCTGATCACAATCTCTGTCCCATTAACATTCCCGTGATCTCACCCTCTGTCCCTTTAACATTCCATGATCTCATCCTCTGTCCATTTAACCTCCCCATGATCACACTCTCAGTCCCTTTAACCTCCCCGTAATCTCACTCTCTGTCCCTTTAACTTCCACGTGATCTCGCACTCTGTCCCTTTAAACTCACAGTGATCTCACTATATGTCCCTTTAACCTCCCTGTGATCTCACTCTGTCGCTTTAATCTCCCAGTAATCTCTCTCTGTCCCTTTAACCTCCCCTTGATCTCTGTCTTTCCCTTTAAACTGCCCGTGTTGTCACTCTCTGTCTCTTTAAACTCCGCATGATGTCAATCTCTGTGCCTTTAATCTGCCCGTGATCTCACTCTCTGTCCCGTTAACCTCACCGTGATATCACTCTCTGTCCCTATAACCTCCCCGTGATCTCAATCTCTTTCCCTTTAACCTACCCGTATTCTCACTCTCTGTCTCTTTAAACTCCGCATGATGTCAATCTCTGTGCCTTTAATCTGCCCGTGATCTCATTCTCTGTCCCTTAATTTCCCCGTGATCTCACTCTGTCACTTTAACCTCCCTGTTAACTCTCTCTGTCCCTTTAACCTCCCCATGATCTCAGTCTCTATACCTTAAACCTCCCCATGATCTCACTCTCTGTCCCATAAACCTCCCCAGATCTCACTCTCTGTCCCTTTAACCTCCCCGTGATTTCACTCTCTGTCCCTTTAATCTCCCCGTGATCTCAATCTCTGTCCCTTTAACCTCCACGTGATCTCACTCTCTGACCCTTTAACCTCCATGTTATCTCAATCTCTGTCCCTTTAACGTCCCAGTTATGTCATTCTGTCCATTTAATCTTCCCGTGATCTCAATCTCTGTCCATTTAGCCTGCCCGTGATCTCACTTTCTGTCAATTTAACCTTCCTGTGATCTCATTCACTTTCCCTTTCACCTCCCCGTGATCTCACTCTCTGTCCCATTAACCTCAGCGTGATCTCACTCTCTGTCCCTTTAACCTCCCCATGATCTCACTCTCTGTCCATTTAACTTCCCCGTGATCTCACTCTCTGTCCCTTTAATCTCCCTGATTTAGCACTCTGTCCCTTTAACCTCCCCGTGATCTCAGTGTCTGTCCCTTTAACCTCCCGGTGATCTCATTCTCTGTCCCTATAACCTCCCTGATCTTACTCTCTGTCCCTTTAACCTTCCCGTGATATCACTCTCTGTCCCTTTAACCTCCCCGTGATCACACTCTCTGTCTCTTTAAACTCCCCGTGATCTCACTCTCTGTCCCTTTAACCATCCGTGTTCTCACTCTCTGGCCCTTTAACCTCCCCGTGATCTCACTCTCTGTCCCTTGAACCTCCCCGTGATCTCACTCTGTCCCTTAAACCTCCCCGTGATCTCATTCTCTGCCCCTTTAACCTTCCCACGATCTCACTCTCAGTCCCATTAACCTCCCGGTGATCTCACTCTCTGTCCCTTTAACTTCCCTGTGACCTCAATCTCTGTCCCTTAAACCTCCCAGTCATCTCATTCTCTGCCCCTTTAACCTCCCCGTGATCTCACTCTCTGTCCCGTTAACCTTCCCGTGATCTCAGTCTCTGTCCCTTTAACCTCCCCGTGATCGCACTCCATGTCCCTTGAACCTGCCCGTGATTTCACTCTCTGTCCCTTTTACCACCCCATGATCTCACTCTCTGTTCCTTTTACCTCCCCATGATCACACTCTCTGTCCAATTAACCTCCCCGTGATCTCACTCTCTGTCCATTTAACCTCCCCGTGATCTCACTCTCTGTACCATTAACCTCCCCATGATCTCACTCTCTTTCCCTTTATCCTTCCCGTCATCTCACTCTCTGTCCCTTTAACTGTCCCCAGATCCCACTCTCTGTCCCGTTAATATCCCTGATCTCACTCTGTCCCTTTAGCTGTCCCTGATTTCACACTTTGTCCCTTTAACTGTCCCACTGATCTCCCTCTCAGTCCCTTTAACTGTCCCTGATCTGACTCTCTGTCCCTATAACTGTCCATGATCTCACTCTCTGTCCAATTAACCTCCCCGTGATATCACTCTCTGTCCCTTTAAACTCCCCGTGATCTCACTCTCAGTCCCTTTAACCTCCCCGTGATCTTACTCTCTGTATCTTTATCCTTCCCGTGATCTCACTCTCTGTCCCTTGAAACTCCCCGTGATCTCACTCTGTCCCTTAAACCACCCCGTGATCTCATTCTCTGTCCCTTTAACCTCCCCGCGATCTCACTCTCTGTATCTTTATCCTTCCCGTGATCTCACTCTCTGTCCCTTGAAAATCCCCGTGATCTCACTCTGTCCCTTAAACCACCCCGTGATCTCATTCTCTGTCCCTTTAACCTCCCCGCGATCTCACTCTCTGTCCCATTAACCTCCCGGTGATCTCACTCACTGTCCCTTTAACCTCCCCGTGAACTCACTCTCTGTCCCTTTAACTGCCCCGTGACCTCACTCTCTGTCCCTTAACACTCCCAGTCATCTCACTCTCTGTCCCTTTAACCTCCCCGTGATTCAACTCTCTGTCCCGTTAACCTTCCCGTGATCTCACTCTCTGTCCCTTTAACCTCCCCGTGATCTCACTCTCTGTCCCTTTAAACTCACCGTGATCTCACTCTCTCTCTATTTAACCTCCCCGTGATCTCACTCTCTGTACCTTTAACCTTCCCGTGATATCACTCTCTTTCCCTTTAACTTTCCCGTGATCTCACTCTGTCCCTTTAAACTCCTAGTGATCTGACTATCTGTCCCTTTAACCTCCCTGTGATCTCACTCTGTCGCTTTAACTTCCCAGTAATCTCTCTCTGTCCCTTTAACAACCCGGTGATCTCACTCTCTGTCCCTTTAACCTCCCCGTGATCTCTGTCTTTCCCTTTAAACTCCCCGTGTTCTCACTCTCTGTCCCTTTAACCTCACCGTGATCACACTCTCTGTCCCTTTAATCTCCCCGTCATCTCACTCTCTGTACCTTTAACCTCCCCGTGATCTCAATCTCTTTCCCTTTAACCTACCCGTATTCTCACTCTCTGTCCCTTTAAACTCCGCATGATCTCAATCTCTGTCCCTTTAATATGCCCATGATCTCATTCACTGTCCCTTTAACCTCCCCGTGATCTCGCTCTGTCGCTTTAACCTCCCCGTTTACTCTCTCTGTACCTTTAACCTCCCCGTAATCTCACACCATGTCCCTTTAACCTCCCCGGGATCTCACTCTATGTCCATTTAACCTCACCGTCATCTAACTCTCTGTCCCTTTAACCTCCCCGGGATCTCACTCTCTGACCCTTAAATATATCCGTGATCTCAATCTCTGTCCCTTTAACGTGCCAGTTATGTCACTCTGTCCATTTAATCTTCCCGTGATCTCAATCTCTGTCCATTTAACCAGCCCCTGATCTCACTTTCTGTCCATTTAACCTCCCTGTGATCTCATTCTCTGTCCCTATAACCTCCCTGATATAGCTCTCTGCCCCATTTAACTCCCCGTGATCTCACTCTCTGTCCCTTTAAACTCCCCGTGATATCACTCTCAGTCCCATTAACCTCCCCGTGATCCAACTCGCTGTCGCTTTAACCTCCACGTGATCTTACTCTCTGTCCCTTTAACCTTCCTTTGATCTCACTCTCTGTCCCTTGAACCTCCCCGTGATTTCACTCTGTCCTATAAACCTCCCCGTGATCTCATTCTCTGTCCCTTTAACCTCCCCGCGATCTCACTCTCTGTCCCATTAACCTCCCGGTGATCTCACTCTCTGTCCCTTTAACCTCCCCGTGATCTCACTCTCTGTCCCTTTAACTTCCCCGTGTCCTCACTCTCTGTCCCTTAAACCTCCCAGTCATCTCATTCTCTGTCCCTTTATCCTCCCCGTGATCTCACTCTCTGTCCCGTTAACCTTCCTGTGATCTCACTCTCTGTCCCTTTAACCTCCCCGTGATCTCACTCTCTGTCCCTTTAAACTCACCGTGATCTCACTCTCTCTCCCTTTAACCTCCATGTTATCTCACTCTTTGTCCCTTTAACCACCCCGTGATCTCACTCTCTGACCTTTTAACCTCCCCTTGATCTCACTCTCTGTCCCTTTAACCTCCCCTTGATCACACTCTCTTTCCCTTTAACCTTCCTGTGATCTCACTCTCTGTCCCTTTAACTGTCCCCCGATCCCACTCTCTGTCACGTTAATATCCCTGATCTCACTCTGTCCCTTTAACTTCCCTGATATCACACTTTGTCCCTTTAACTGTCCCCCTGATCTACCTCTCAGTCCCTTTAACTGTCCCTGATCTGACTCACTGTCCCTATAACTGTCCCTGATCTCAATCTCTGTCCCATTAACATTCCCGTGATCTCACCCTCTGTCCCTTTAACCTTCCAGTGATCTCACTCTCTGTCCCTTTAACCTCCCCGTGATCTCACTCTCTGTACATTTATCCTCCCCGTCATCTCACTCTCTGTCCCTTTAACATCCCCGTGATCTCACTCTCCGTCCCTTTAACCTCCCCGTGATCTCACTCTCTGTCCCTTTAATCTGCCCGTGATCTCATTCTCTATCCCTTTAACCTCTCTGTGATCTCACTATGTCGCATTAACCTTCCCGTTAACTCTCTCTGTCCCTTTATCCTCCCCGTAATCTAACACCCTGTCCCTTTTACCTCCCCGTGATCTAAGTCTCTATACCTTAAACCTCCCCGTGATATCACTCTCTGTCTCTTTAACCTCCCCGTGATCTCACTCTCTGTCCCTTTAATCTCCCCATGATCTCACTCTCTGTCCCATTAACCTCCCCAGATCTCACTCTCTGTCCCTATAACCTCATCGTGATCTCACTCTCTGTCCCTTTAATTTCCCCGTGATCTCAATCTCTGTCCCTTAAACCTCCCCGTGATCTCACTCTCAGTCCCTTTAACCTCCACGTGATATCACTCTCTGTCCCTTTAACCTCCCCGTGATCACATTCTTTGTCCCATTAATCTACTCGTGATCTCACTCTCAGTCCCTTTAACCTCTCCGTGATGTCACTCTCTGTCCCTTTAACCTTCCCGTGATCTCACTCTCTATCCCTTTTACCTCCCCGTCATCTCACTCTCTGTCCCTTTAACCTCCCCGTGATCTAAATCTCTTTCCCTTTAAACTCCGCATGATCTCACTCTCAGTCCCTTTAACCTCCCCGTGATAACACTCTCTGTCCCTTTAACCTCCCCGTATTCTCACTCTCTGTCCCTTTAAACTCCGCATGATCTCAATCTCTGTCCCTTTAATCTGCCCGTGATCTCATTCTCTGTCCCTTTAACTTCCCCGTGATCTCACTCTGTCGCTTTAACCTCCCCGTTAACTCTCTCTGTCCCTTTATCCTCCCTGTAATCTCACACCCTGTCCTTTTTACCTCCCCGTGATCTAATTCTCTATACCTTAAACCTCCCCGTGATATCAGTCTCTGTCTGTTTAACCTCCCCGTGATCTCACTCTCTGTACCTTTAACCTCCCCTTGATCTCACTCTCTGTCCCATTAACCTCCCCAGATCTCACTCTCTGTCCCTTTAACCTCAACGTGATCTCACTTTCTGTCCCTTTAATTTCCCCGTGATCACAATCTCTGTCCCTTTAACCTCCCCGTGATCTCACTCTATGTCCATTTAACCTCACCGTCATCAAACTCTCTGTCCCTTTAACCTCCCCGTGATCTCAATCTCTGTCCCTTTAACGTACCAGTGATCTCACTCTGTCCCTTTAACCTCCCCGTGATCTCAATCTCTGTCCATTTAACCTGCCCGTGATCTCACTTTCTGTCCATTTAACCTCCCTGTGATCTCATTCACTGTCCCTTTCACCTCCCCGTGATCTCACTCTCTGTCCCATTAACCTCAGCGTGATATCATTCTCTGTCCCTATAACCTCCCCATGATCTCACTCTCTGTCCATTTAACTTCCCCGTGATCTCACTCTCAGTCCATTTAATCTCCCTGATTTAGCACTCTGTCCCTTTAACCTCCCCGTGATCTCACTCTTTGTCCCATTAATCTACCCGTGATCACACTCGCAGTCCCTTTAACCTCTCCGTGATCTCACTCTCTGTCCCTTTAACCTCCCCGTGAACTCACTCTCTGTCCCTTTTACCTCCCCGTCATTTCACTCTCTGTCCCTTTAACCTCCCCGTGATCTCAATCTCTTTCCCTTTTAGCTCCCCGTGATCTCACTCTCTGTCCCTTTAAACTCCGCATTATCTCAATCTGTGTCCCTTTAATCTGCCCGTGTTCTCATTCTCTGTCGCTTTATCCTCCCCTTTAACTGTCTCTGTGCCTTTAACCTCCCCGTAATCTCACTCCCTGTCCCTTTAACCTCCCCGTGTTCTCAGTCTCTATACCTTAAACTTCACCGTGATATCACTCACTGTCTCTTTAACCTCCCCGTGATCTCACTCTCTGTCCATTTAACATCCCCATGATCTCACTCTCTGTCCCATTAACCTCCCCAGATCTCACTGTCTGTCCCTTCAACCTCCCCGTGATCTCACTCTTTGTCCCTTTAACCTCCCCGTGATCTCACCCTCTGTCCCTATAACCTCCCCTTGATCTCAATCTCTGTCCCTTTATCCTCCCCGTGATCACACTCTTTTTCCCATTAACCTACCCGTGATTTCACTCTCAGTCCCTTTAATCTCTCCATGATCTCACTCTCTGTCCATTTTACCTCCCCGTCATCTCACTCTCTGTCCCATTAACCTCCCCGTGATCTCAATCTCTTTCCCTTTAACCTACCCGTATTCTGACTCTCTGTCCCTTTAAACTCCGCATGATCTCAATCTCTGTCCCTTTAATCCGCCCGTGATCTCATTCTCTGCCCCTTTAACCTCCCCGTGATCTCACTCTGTCGCTTTAACCTCCCCGTTAACTCTCTCTGTCCCTTTATCCTCCCCGTAATCTAACACCCTGTCCCTTTTACCTCCCCGTGATCTAAGTCTCTATACCTTAAACCTCCCCCTGATATCACTCTCTGTCTCTTTAACCTCCCCGTGATCTCACTCTCTGTCCCTTTAACCTCCCCATGATCTCACTCTCCGTCCCTATAACCTCCCTGTGATCTCACTCACTGTCCCTTTAACCTCCCCGTATTCTCACTCTCTGTCCCTTTAAACTCCCCATGATCTCAATCTCTGTCCCATTAATCTGCCCGTGATCTCATTCTCTGTCGTTTGAACCTCCCCGTTATCTCACTCTCTGTCCCTTTAACCTTCCTGTATTCTCATTCTCTGTCCTATAAACCTCCCCCTGATCTCACTCTCTATCCCTTTAACCTCCGCTTGATCTCACTCACTGTCCCTTTAACCTCCCCGTGAAATCACTCTCTGTCCCTTTAAGCTCCCCGTGATCTCAATCTCTGTACCTTTAACCTCCCCGTGATCTCACTCTCTTTCCATTTAACCTGCCCATGATCTCATTCTCTGTCTCCCTTTAACCGCCCCGTGATCTCTCTCTGTCACTTTAACCTCCCCGTAATCTCCCTATGTTCCTTTAACCTTCCCGTGATTTCTCTCTAGTCCCTTTAACCTCCCTGACCTCACTCTCTGCCACTTTAACCTCCCTGATTTAGCTCTCTGTCCCTTTAACCTCCCTGTGATCTCACTCTCTGTCCCATTAAACTTCCCGTGATCACACTCTCTGTCCCTTTAAACTCTCCGTGATCTCACTCTCTGTCCCTTTAACCTCCCCGTGATCTCATTCTCTGTCCCATTATCCTCCCCGTGATCTCACTCTCTGTCCATTTATCCTCCCCGTCATCTAACTCTATGTCCCTTTAACCACCCCGTGATATCACTCTCTGTCCCTTTTACCTTCCCGTGATCACACTCTCTGTCACTTTAACCTCCCCGTGAACTCACTCTCTGTCCCTTTAACTTCCCCATGCTCTCACTCTCTGTACCTTTAACCTCCCCGTGATCGCACTCAATGTCCCTTTAACCTCCCCGTGATCTCACTCTCTGTCCAATTAAGATCCCCGTGATCTCACTCTGTCCCTTTAATCTTCCTGTGATCTCAATCTCTGTCCTTTGAACCGGCTCGTGAACTCATTCTCTGTCCCTTTAACCTCCCCGTGACCTCACTCTCATTCCTATTAACCTCCCCCTGATGACACTCTCTGACCATTTAACCTCCCCGTTATCTCACTCTCTGTCCCGTTAACCTTCCCGTGATCTCACTCTCTGTCGCTTTAATCTTCCCCTGATCTTACTCTCTGTCTCTTTAACCACCCCGTGATATCACTCTCTGTCGCTTTAACCTCCCCGTAATCTCTCTCTGTCGCGTTAACCTCTCCGTGATCAAAATCTCTGTCCCTTTAACTTCCCAGTGATCACACTCTCTGTCCTTTAACCTCCCTGATTTAGCACTCTGTCCCTTTAACCTCCCTGTGATCTCAGTCTCTGTCCCTTTAACCTCCTCGTGATCTCACTCTCTGTCCCTTTACCCTCCCTGTGATTTAACTCTCTGTCCCTTTAACCTTCCCTTGACCTCACACTCTGTCCCTTTAACCTCCCCGTGATCTCACTCTATGTCCAGTTAACCTCACCGTCATCTAACTCTCTGTCCCTTTTACCTCCCCGTGATCTCACTCTCTGACCCTTTAAACTCCCCGTGATCTCAATCTCTGTCCCTTTAACTTACCAGTGATCTCACTCTCTGTCCCTTTAACCTCCCCGTGATCTCAATCTCTGTCCCTTTAGCTGTCCCTGATATCACACTATGTCCCTTTAACTGACCCCTGATCTCCCTCTCAGTCCCTTTAACTGTCCCTGATCTGACTCTCTGTCCCTATAACTGTCCCTGATTTCAATCTCTGTCCCATTAACATTCCCGTACTCTCACTCTCTATCCCTTAAACCTCCCCGTGATATCACTCTCTGTCCCATTAACCTCCCCGTGATCTCACTCTCTGTCCCTTTAACCTCCCCGTGATCTCACTCTCTGTCCCTTTAATCTCCCCGTGATCTCAATCTCTGTCCCTTTAACCTCCCCGTGATCTCACTCTATGTCCAGTTAACCTCACCGTCATCTAACTCTCTGTCCCTTTTACCTCCCCGTGATCTCACTCTCTGACGCTTTAAATTCCCCGTGTACTCAATCTCTGTCCCTTTAACTTACCAGTGATCTCACTCCGTCCCTTTAACCTCCCCGTGATCTCAATCTCTGTCCCTTTAACGTCCCAGTTATCTCACTCTGTCCATTTAATCTTCCCGTGATCTCATTCTCTGTCCATTTAATCTGCCCGTGATCTCACTTTCTGTCCATTTAACCTCCCTGTTATCTCATTCACTGTCCCTTTCACCTCCCCGTGATCTCACTCTTTGTCCCATTAACCTCACCGTGATCTCACTCTCTGTCCCTTTCACCTCCCCGTGATCTCACACTCTGTCCACTTAACTTCCCTGTGATCTCACTCTCTGTCCCTTTAATCTCCCTGATTTAGCACTCTGTCCCTTTAACCTCCCCGTGATCTCACTCTCTGTCCCATTAACCTCCCCGTGATCTCACTCTCTGTCCCTTTAAACTCCCCGTGATCTCACTCTCAGTCCCTTTAACCTCCCCGTGATCTCAGTCTCTGTCCCTTTAACCTCCCCGTGATCTCACTCTCTGTCCCTTTAACCTCCCTGATCTAGCTCTCTATCCCATTAACCTCCCCCTGATCTCACTCTCTGTCCCTTTAACCTCCCAGTGATCTCTCTCACTGTCACTTTAACCATCCCGTGATCACACTCTCTGCCCCTTTAACTTCCCCGTGCTCTCATTCTCTGTCGCTTTAAGCTCCCCGTGAACTCATTCTCTGTCCATTTAACCTCCCCGTGATCTCACTCTCTCTCCCTTTAACCTCCCTGTGATCTCACTCTCTGTCCCTTTAACCTCCCCGTGATCTCACTCTCTTTCCCTTTAACCTACCCATGATCTCACTCTGTCCCTTTTACCTTCCCTGATCTCACTCTCTGTCCCTTTAACTGTCCCCTGATCCCACTCTCTGTCCCGTTAATATCCCTGATCTCACTCTGTCCCTTTAGCTGTCCCTGATATCACACTTTGTCCCTTTAACTGTCCCCCTCATCTCCCTCTCAGTCCATTTAACTGTCCCTGATCTGACTCTCTGTCCCTATAACTGTCCCTGATCTCAATCTCTGTCCCATTAACATTCCCGTGATCTCACCCTCTGTCCCTTTAACCTTCCCGTGATCTCACCCTCTGTCCTTTTAACCTCCCCGTGATCACAATCTCTATACCTTTATCCTCCCCGTCATCTCACTCTCTGTCCCTTTAACCTCCCTGTGATCTCACTCTGTCGCTTTAAACTCCCAGTAATCTCTCTCTGTCCCTTTAACAACCCCGTGATCTCACTCTCTGTCCCTTTAACCTCCCCGTGATCTCTGTCTTTCCCTTTAAAATACCCGTGCTTTTCACTCTCTGTCCCTATAACCTCCCCGTGAATCTCACACTCTGTCCCTTTAACCTCCCCGTGATCTCAATCTCTTTCCCTTTAACCTACCCGTATTCTCACTCTCTGTCCCTTTAAACTCCGCATGATCTCAATCTCTGTCCCTTTATATTCCCCGTGATCACACTCTTTTTCCCATTAACCTACCCGTGATTTCACTCTCAGTCCCTTTAATCTCTCTGTGATCTCACTCTCTGTCCATTTTACCTCCCCGTCATCTCACTCTCTGTCCCATTAACCTCCCCGTGATCTCAATCTCTTTCCCTTTAACCTACCCGTATTCTGACTCTCTGTCCCTTTAAACTCCGCATGATCTCAATCTCTGTCCCTTTAATCTGCCCGTGATCTCATTCTCTGCCCCTTTAACCTCCCCGTGATCTCACTCTGTCGCTTTAACCTCCCCGTTAACTCTCTCTGTCCCTTTATCCTCCTCGTAATCTAACACCCTGTCCCTTTTACCTCCCCGTGATCTAAGTCTCTATACCTTAAACCTCCCCGTAATATCACTCTCTGTCTCTTTAACCTCCCCGTGATCTCACTCTCTGTCCCTTTAACCTCCCCATGATCTCACTCTCTGTCCCATTAACCTCCCCAGATCTCACTCTCTGTCCCTTTAACCTCATCGTGATCTCACTCTCTGTCCCTTTAATTTCCCCGTGATCTCAATCTCTCTCCCTTTAACGTACCAGTGATCTCACTCTGTCCCTTTAACCTCCACGTGATCTCAATCTCTGTCCCTTTAACGTCCTAGTTATGTCACTCTGTCCATTTAATCTTCCCGTGATCTCAATCTCTGTCCATTTAACCTGCCCGTGATCTCACTTTCTGTCCATTTAACCTCCCTGTGATTTCATTCACTGTCCCTTTCACCTCCCCGTGATCTCACTCTCTGTCCCATTAACCTCAGAGTGATCTCACTCTCTGTCCCTTTAACCTCCCCATGATCTCACTCTCTGTCCATTTAACTTTCCCGTGATATCCCTCTCTGTCCCTTTAATCTCCCTGTTTTAGCACTCTGTCCCTTTAACCTCATCGTGATCTCAGTCTATGTCCCTTTAACCTCCCGGTGATCTCATTCTCTGTCCCTATAACCTCCCTGATCTAGATCTCTGTCCCATTTAACTCCCCGTGATCTCACTCTCTGTCCCTTTAAACTCCCCGTGATCTCACTCTCAGTCCCTTTAACCTCCCCGTGATCCTACTCTCTGTTCCTTTAACCTCCCCGTGATCTAACACTCTGTCCCTTTAACCTTCCCGTGATATCACTCTCTGCCCCTTTAACCTCCCCGTGATCACACTCTCTGTCCCTTTAATCTCCCCGTATTCTCACTCTCTGTCCCTTTAAACGCCGCATGATCTCATTCTCTGTCCCTTTAACCTCCCCGTGATCTCACTCTGTCGCTTTAACCTCCCCGTTATCTCTCTCTGTCCCTTTATCCTCCCCATAATAACACACCCTTTCCATTTAAACTCACCGTGATCTCAGTCTCATAGCTTAAACCTCCCCGTGATATCACTCTCTGTCTCTTTAACTTCCCTGTGATCTCACTGTCTGTCCCTTTAACCTCCCCATGATCTCACTCTCTGTCCCTTTAACCTCCCCAGATATCAATCTCTGTCCCTTTAACCTCACCGTCATCTAACTCTCTGTCCCAATAACCTCCCCGTGATCTCAATCTCTGTCCCTTTAACGTACCAGTGATCTCACTCTGTCCCTTTAATCTCCCCGTGATCTCAATCTCTGTCCATTTAACCTGCCCGTGATCTCACTTTCTGTCCATTTAACCTCCCTGTGAACTCAATCACTGTCTCTTTCACCTCTCTGTGATCTCACTCTCTGTCCCATTAACCTCAGCGTGATCTCACTCTCTGTCCCTATAACCTCCCCATGATCTCACTCTCTGTCCATTTAATTTCCCCGTGATTTCACTCTCTGTCCCTTTAATCTCCCTGATTTAGCACACTGTCGCTTTAACCTCCCCGTGATCTCAGTCTCTGTCACTTTAACCTCTCCGTGATCTCACTCTCTGTCCCTTTAACCTCCCCGTGATCACACTCTTTGTCCCATTAACCTACCCGTGATCTCACTCTCAGTCCCTTTAACCTCCCCGTGATCTCAGTCTCTGTCCCTTTAACCTCCCCGTGATCTCACTCTCTGTCCCTTTAACCTCCCCATGATCACACTCTTTGTCCCATTAACCTACCCGTGATCTCACTCTCAGTCCCTTTAACCTCCCCGTGATCTCAGTCTCTGTCCCTTTAACCTCCCCGTGATCTCACTCTCTGTCCTTTTTACCTCCCCGTCATCTCACTCTCTGTCCCTTTAACCTCGCCGTGATCTCATTCTCTTTCCCTTTAACCTCCCCATGATCTCACTCTCTGTCCCTTTAAACTCCGCATGATCTCAACCTCTGTTCCTTTAATCTGCCCGTGATCTCATTCTCTGTCCCTTTAATCTCCCCGTGATCTCAATCGGTCGCTTTAACCTCCCTGTTAACTCTCTCTGTCCCTTTAACCTCCCCGTAATCTCACTCCCTGTCCCTTTAACCTCCCCATGATCTCAGTCTCTATATCTTAAACTTCCCCATGATATCACTCTCTGTCTCTTTAACCTGCTTGTGATCTCACTCTCTGTCCCTTTAACATCCCCATGATCTCACTCTCTGTCCCATTAACCTCCCCAGATCTCACTTACTGTCCCTTCAACCTCCCCGTGATCTCACTCTCTGTCCCTATAACCTCCCCGTGATCTCAATCTCTGTCACTTTAACCTCCTCGTGATCACACTCTTTGTCCCATTAACCTACCCGTGATCTCACTCTCAGTCTCATTAACCTCCCCGTGATCTCAATCTCTTTCCCTTTAACCTACCCGTATTCTGACTCCATTTCCCTTTAAACTCCGCATGATCTCAACCTCTGTCCCTTTAATCTGCCCGTGATCTCATTCTCTGCCCCTTTAATCTCCCCGTGATCTCACTCTGTCGCTTTAACCTCACCGTTAACTCTCTCTGTCCCTTTATCCTCCCCGTAATCTCACTCTCTGTCTCTTTAACCTCCCCATGATCACACACTGTCCCTTTAAACTCCGCATGACCTTCATCTCTGTCCCTTTAATCTGCCCGTGATCTCATTCTCTGTCCCTTTAACCTCCCCGTGAACTAACTCTGTCGCTTTAACCTCCCCGTTAACTCTCTCTATCCCTTTATCCTCCCCGTAATCTCATACCCTTTCCATTTAACCTCCCCGTGATCTCAGTCTCTATAGCTTAAACCACCCCGTGATATCACTCTCTGTCCCTTTAACCTCCCCATGATCTCACTCTCTGTCCCTTTAACCTCCCCGTGATCTCAATCTCTGTCCCTTTAACCTCCCCGTGATCTCACTCTATGTCCATTTAACCTCACCGTCATCTAACTCTCTGTCCCTTTAACCTCCCCGTGATCTCACTCTCTGTCCCTTTAACATCCCAGTTATGTCACTCTGCCATTTAATCTTCCCGTGATCTCAATCTCTGTCCATTTAACCTGCCCGTGATCTCACTTTCTGTCCAATTAACCACCCTGTGATCTCATTCACTGTCCCTTTCACCTCCCCGTGATCTCACTCTCTGTCCCATTAACCTCAGCGTGATCTCACTCTCTGTCCCTATAACCTCCCCATGATCTCAATTTCTGTTCATTTAACTTCCCCGTGCTCACACTCTCTCTCTCTTTAATCTCCCTGATTTAGCACTCTGTCCCTTTAAACTCCCCGTGATCTCAGTCTCTGTCCCTATAACCTCCCGGTGATCTCATTCACTGTCCCTATAACCTCCCTGATCTAGCTGTCTGTCCCAATTAACTCCCCGTGTTCTCAATCTCTGTCCCTTTAAACTCCCCGTGATCTCACTCTCAGTCCCTTTAATCTCACCGTGATATCACTCTCTGTCCCTATAACCTCCCCGTGATCTCAATCTCTGTCCCTTTAACCTCCCCGTGATCTCACTCTCTGTCCCTTTAACCTCCCCGTGATCTCAATCTCTTTCCCTTTAACCTACCCGTATTCCTACTCTCTGTCCCTTTAAACTCCACATGATCTCAATCTCTGTCCCTTTAATCTGCCCGTGATCTCATTCTCTGCCCCTTTAACCTCCCCGTGATCTCACTCTGTCGCTTAAACCTCCTCGTTAACTCTCTCTGTCCCTTTATCCTCCCTGTAATCTCACACACTGTCCCTTTTACCTCCCCGTGATCTCAGTCTCTATACCTTAAACCTCCCCGTGATATCACTCTCTGTGTCTTTAACCTCCCCGTGATTTCACTCTCTGTCCCATTAACATCCCCAGATCTCACTCTCTGTCCCTTTAACCTCCCCGTGATCTCAATCTCTGTCCCTTTAACATCCCCGTGATCTCACTCTATGTCCACTTAACCTCACCGTCATCTAACTCTCTGTCCCTTTAACCTCCCCGTGATCTCAATCTCTGTCCCTTTAATGTCCCAGTTATGTCACTCTGTCCATTTAATCTTCCCGTGATCTCAATCTCTGTCCATTTAACCTGCCCGTGATCTCACTTTCTGTCCATTTAACCTCCCTGTGATCTCATTCACTGTCCCTTTCACCTCCCCGTGATCTCACTCTCTGTCCCATTAACCTCAGCGTGAGCTCTCTCTCTCTGTCCCTTTAACCTCCCCATGATCCCACTCTCTGTCCATTTAACTTTCGCGTGATCTCCCTCTCTGTCCCTTTAATCTCCCTGACTTAGCACTCTGTCCCTTTAACCTCCGCGTGATCTCAGTCACTGTCCCTTTAACCTCCCGTTGACCTCATTCTCTGTCCCTATAACCTCCCTGATCTAGCTCTCTGTACCATTTAACTCCCCGTGATCTCATTCTCTCTCCCTTTAAACTCCCCGTGTTCTCACTCTCAGTCCCTTTAACCTCCCCGTGATCCTACTCCCTGTCCGTATAACCTCCCAGTGATCTAACTCTCTGTCCCTTTCACTTTCCCGTGATATCTCTCTCTGTCCCTTTAACCTCCCCGTGATCACACTCCCTGTCCAATTAACCTCCCAGTGATCTAACTCTCTGTCCCTTTAACCTTCCCGTGATCTCACTCTCTGTCCCATTAAACTCCTGGTGATCTCACTCTCTGTCTCTTTACCCTCCCCGTGATCTCACTCTCTGTCCCATTAACCTCCCCGTGATCTCACTCTCTGTCCGTTTAACCACCCCGTGATCTCACTCTCTGTCCCTTTAAACTCCAGATGATCTCAATCTCTGTCCCTTTAATCTGCCCGTTATCTCATTCTATGCCCCTTTAACCTCCCCGTGATCTCACTCTGTCGCTTTAACCACACCGTTAACTCTCACTGTCCCTTTATCCTCCCCATCATCTCACACCCTGTCCCTTTTACATCCCCGTGATATCACTCTCTTTCCCTTTACCCTACCCGTTATCTCCATCTCTGTCCCTTTGAACTCCCCGCATCTCACTCTCTGTCCATTTAACCTCCCCGCCATCTAACTCTCTGTCCCTTTAACCTCCTCGTTATCTCATTCTCAGTCCCATTAACCTCCCCGTGATCTCACTCTCTGTCCTGTTAACCTCCCCCTGATCTCACTCTCTGTCCCTTTAACCTCCCATTGATCTCACTCTCTGTCCCATTAACCTCCCCGTGATCTCACTCTCTGTCCCATTAACCTCCCCGTGATCTCACTCTCTGTCCCTTAAACCTCCCTGTGATCCCACTCTCTGTTCCTTTATCCTGACCGCGATCTCACTCTCTGTCCCTTTAACTTCCCCATGCTCTCATTCTCTATCTCTTTAAGCTCCCTGTGAACTCATTCTCTGTCCATTTAACCTCCCCGTGATCTCACTCTCTATCCCTTTAACCTCCCCGTGATCTCACACTCTGTCCCTTTAAACTCCCCGTGATCTCACTCTCTCTCCCTTTAACCTCCCTGTGATCTCACTCTCTGTCCCTTTAACCTCCCCGTGATCTCACTCTCTGTCAATTTAACCTCCCCGTGATCTCACTCTCTGTATCTTTAACCTCCCCGTGATCTCACTCTCTTTCCCTTTCACTTTCCCTGGTCTCACCCTCTGCCCATTTAACTGTCCCCCGATCCCATTCTCTGTCCCGTTAATAGTCCCTGATCTCTCTCTGTCCCTTTAGCTCTCCGTGGTCTCACTCTTTGTCCCTTTAACTGTCCCCCTGATCTCCGTATCAGTTCATTTAACTGTCCCTGATCTGACCATCTGTCTCTACAACTGTCCCTGATCTCAATCTCTGTCCCATTAACATTTCCGTGATCTCACCCTCTGTCCCTTTAACCACCCCCTGATCACACTCTCTGTCCCTTTAACCTCTCAGTGATCTTACTCTCTGTCCCGTTTACTTCCCCGTGAACTCATTCTCTGTTCATTTAACCTCCCCGTGATCTCACTCTCTGTCCCTTTAAACTCCCCGTGATCTCACTCACTCTCCCTTTAACCTCCCTGTGATCTCTCTCTCTGTCACTTTAACCTCCCCGTGATCTCACTCGCTAACACTTTAACCTCCCCTTGATCTCACTCTCGCTCCCTTTAACCTCTCTGTGATCTCATTCTCTGTCCCTATAACCTCCCCGTAATCTGAAACTCTGTCCCTTTAAACTTCTTGTGATCTCACTCTCTGTCCATTTAACCTCCCCGTGATCTCATTATCTGTCCCTTTAACCTCCCCGTGATCACACTCTCTGTACCTTTAACCTTCCCGTGATCTCACACTCTGTCCCTTTAAACTTCCCGTGATCTCACTCTCTGTCCCTTAAACCTCCCCGTGATCTCATTATCTGTCCCTTTAACCTCCCCGTGATCTCACTCTGTCGCTTTAACCTCCCCGTTAACTCTCTCTGTCCCTTTAACCTCTCCGTAATCTCACTCCCTGTCCCTTTAAACTCCCCGTGGTCTCAGTCTCTATAACTTAAACCACCCCATGATCTCACTCTCTGTCCCATTAACCTCCCCAGATCTCACTCTCTGTCCCTTCAACCACCCCATTATCTCACTCTCTGTCCCATTAACCTCCCCGTGATCTCACTCTCTGTCCCTATAACCTCCCCGTGATCTCAGTCTCTGTCCCTTTAACCTCCCCGTGATCACACTCTTTGTCCCATTATCCTAACCGTGGTCTCACTCTCTATCCCTTGAACCTGCCCCTCATCTCACTCTCTGTCCCTTTAACCAACCCGTGATCTCAATCTCTTTCCCTTTAACCTACCCGTATTCTCACTCTCTGTCCCTTTAAACTCCGCATGATCTCAATCTCTGTCCCTTTAATCTGCCCGTTATCTCATTCTATGCCCCTTTAACCTCCCCGTGATCTCACTCTGTCGCTTTAACCACCCCATTAACTCTCACTGTCCCTTTATCCTCCCCATCATCTCACACCATGTCCCTTTTACATCCCCGTGATATCACTCTCTGTCCCATTAACCTCCCTTTAATTTTCCCGTGATCTCAATCTCTGTCCCTTTAACATCCGCGTGATCTCACTCAATGTCCATTTAACCTCACCGTCATCTAACTCTCTGTCCCTTTAAACTCCCCGTGATCTCAATCTCTGTCCCTTTAACGTCCCAGTTATGTCACTTTGTCCCTTTAACCTCCCCGCGATCTCACTCTCTGTACCATTAACCTCCCGGTGATCTCACTCTCTGTCCCTTTAACCTCCCCGTGATCTCAATCTCTGTCCCTTTAATCTGCCCGTTATCTCATTCTATGCCCCTTTAACCTCCCCGTGATCTCACTCTGTCGCTTTAACCACCCCATTAACTCTCACTGTCCCTTTATCCTCCCCATCATCTCACACCATGTCCCTTTTACATCCCCGTGATATCACTCTCTGTCCCATTAACCTCCCTTTAATTTTCCCGTGATCTCAATCTCTGTCCCTTTAACATCCGCGTGATCTCACTCAATGTCCATTTAACCTCACCGTCATCTAACTCTCTGTCCCTTTAAACTCCCCGTGATCTCAATCTCTGTCCCTTTAACGTCCCAGTTATGTCACTTTGTCCCTTTAACCTCCCCGCGATCTCACTCTCTGTACCATTAACCTCCCGGTGATCTCACTCTCTGTCCCTTTAACCTCCCCGTGATCTCAATCTCTGTCCCTTTAAATTCCCCGTGACCTCACTCTCTGTCCCTTAAACCTCCCAGTCATCTCATTCTCTGTCCCTTTAACCTCCCCGTGATCTCACTCTCTGTCCCGTTAACCTTCCCGTGATCTCAGTCTCTGTCCCTTTAAAATTCCCCTGATCTAACTCTCTGTCCCTTTATCCTCCCCGTGATCTCACACTCAGTCCCTTTAACCTCCCCGTGATCTCACTCACTGTCCCTTTAACCTCCCCGTGATCTCACTATTTTTCCCATTAACTTTCGTGTGATCGCACTCTCTATCCCTTTAACCTCCCCGTGATATCACTCTTTATCCCTTTAACCTCCCAGTTATCTCACTCTCTCTCCCTTTAACCTCCCCCTGATCTCACTCTCTGTTCCTTTATCCTGACCGCGATCTCACTCTCTGTCCCTTTAACTTCCCCGTGCTCTCATTCTCTATCTCTTTAAGCTCCGCGTGAACTCATTCTCTGTCCATTTAATCTCGCCGTGATCCCACTCTCTATCCCTTTAACCTCCCCGTGATATCACTCTCTGTCATTTTAAACTCCCAGTGATCTCACTCTCTGTCCCTTTAACCTCCCCGTGATCTCACTCTCTGTTCCTTTATCCTGACCGCGATCTCACTCTCTGTCCCTTTAACTTCCCCGTGCTCTCATTCTCTATATCTTTAAGCTCCCCGTGAGCTCATTCTCTGTCCATTTAACCTCCCCGTGATCTCACTCTCTATCCCTTTAACCTCCCCGTGACCTCACTCTCTGTCCCTTTAAACTCCCCGTGATCTCACTCTCTCTCCCTTTAACCTCCCTGTGATCTCAATCTCTGTCCCTTTAACCTCCCCGTAATCTCACTCTCTATCCCTTTAACCTCCCCGTGATCTCACTCTCTCTCCCTTTAACCTGCCCGTGATCTCACTCACTGTATCTTTAACCTCCCCGTAATCTCACTCTCTATCCCTTTAACCTCCCCGTGATATCACTCTCTTTCCCTTTAACCTTCCCTGATCTCACTCTCTGCCCATTTAACTGTCCCCCGATCCCACTCTCTGTCCCGTTATTAGTCCCTGATCTCTCTCTGTCCCTTTAGCTGTCCGTGGTCTCACTCTTTGTCCCTTTAATTGTCCCCCTGATCTCCGAATCAGTCCATTTAACTGTCCCTGATCTGACCATCTGTCTCTATAACTGTCCCTGATCTCAATCTCTGTCCCATTAACATTCCCGTGATCTCACCCTCTGTCCCTTAACCTCCCCCTGATTTCACTCTCTGTCCCTTTAACCTCCCTGTGATCTCACTCTCTGTACCTTTAACCTCCCCGTGATCTCACTCGCTGACCCTTTAACCTCCCCTTGATCTCACTCTCGCTCCCTTTAACCTCTCTGTGATCTCACTATCTGTCCATTTAACCTCCCCGTCATCTAACTCTCTGTTCCTTTAACCTCCCTGTGAACTCACTCTCTGTCCCTTTTACCTCACCGTGATATCACTCTATGTCCCTATAGCCTCCCCGTGATTTCACTCTCTGTCCCTTTAACCTCCCCGTGATCTCACTCTCCGTCCCATAATCCTACCCGTGATCTCACTCTCAGTCCCTTTAACCTCTCCGTGATCTCACTCTCTGTCCCTTTAACCTCCCCGTGATCTCACTCTCTGTCCCTTTTACATCCCCGTCACCTCACTCTCTGTCCCTTTAACCTCCCTGTGATCTCAATCTCTTTCCCTTTTACCTCCCCGTGATCTCACTCTCTGTCCCTTTGAACTCCGAATGATCTCAATCTCTGTCCCTTTAATCTGCCCGTGATCTCATTCTCTGTCCCTTTAACCTCCCCGTGATCTCACTCTGTCGCTTTAACCTCCCCGTTAACTCTCTCTGTCCCTTTAAGCTCTCCGTAATCTCACTCCCTCTCCCTTTAACCTCCCTGTGATCTCAGTCTCTATAACTTAAACCTCCCCATGATATCACTCTCTGTCCCTTTAACATCCCCATGATCTCACTCTCCGTCCCATTAACCTCCCCATATATCACTCTCTGTCCCTTCAACCACCCCGTGATCTCACTCTCTGTCCCTTCAACCTCCCCGTGATCTCACTCTCTGTCCCATTAACCTCCCCGTGATCTCACTCTCTGTCCCTATTATCTCCCCGTAATCTCAGTCTCTGTCCCTTTAACCTCCCCGTGATCACACTCTTTGTCCCATTAACCTACCTGTGATCTCACTCTCTATCCCTTGAACCTCCCCCTCATCTCACTCTCTTTCCCTTTAACCTACCCGTATTCTCACTCTCTGTCCCTTTAAACTCGGCATGATCTCAATCTCTATCCCTTTAATCTGCCCGTGACCTCATTCTCTGCCCCATTAACCACCCCATGATATCACTCTCTGTCCCATTAACCTCCCCGTGATCTCACTATGTCCCATTAATCTTCCCGTGATCTCAATCTCTGTCCCTTGATCCTGCCCGTAATCTCATTCTCTGTCCCTTTAACCTCCCCTTGATATCACTCTCTGTCCCATTAACCTCCCCGTGATCTCATACTCTGTCCCTTTAACCTCCCCGTGATCTCACTCACTGTCCCTTTAACCTCCCCGTGATCTCACTATCTGTCCCATTAACTTTCCCGTGATCGCACTCTCTATCCCTTAATCCTCCCCGTGATCTCACTCTCTTTCCCTTTAACATCCCCGTGATCTCACTCTCTGTCCCTTTAACCGCCCCGTTAACTCAACCTCTGTCCCTTTAACCTCCCCGTGATCTCACTCTCTTTCCCTTTAACTTCCCCCTTATCTCCATCTCTGTCCCTTTAATCTCCCCGTATCTCACTCTCTGTCCATTTAACCTCCCCGCCATCTAACTCTCTGTCCCTTTAACCTCCTCGTTAGCTCATTCTCAGTCCCATTAACCTCCCCGTGATCTCACTCTCTGTCCCTTTAAATTCCCCGTGAACTCATTCTCAGTCCCTTTAGCCTCCCCGTGATCTCCCTCTCTGTCCCTTTAGCCTCCCTCTGATCGAAGTCTCTGTCACTTAAAACAGCCCGTGATCTCACTCTCTGTCCTGTTAACCTCCCCCTGATCTCACTCTCTGTCCCTTTAACCTCCCAGCGATCTCACTCTCTGTCCCTTTAAACCTCCCGTGATCTCACTCTCTCTCCCTTTAACCTCCCCGTGATCTCACTCTCTTTCCCTTTAACCTTCCCTGTTCTCACTCTCTGCCCATTTAACTGTCCCCCGAATCCACTCTCTGTCCCGTTAATAGTCCCTGATCTCTCTCTGTCCCTTTAGCTGTCCGTGGTCTCACTCTTTGTCCCTTTAACTGTCCCCCTGATCTCTGAATGTCCATTTAACTGTCCCTGATCTGACCATCTGTCTCTATAACTGTCCCTGATCTCAATCTCTGTCCCATTATCATTCCCATGATCTCACCCTCTGTCCCTTTAAACTCCCCCTGACCTCACTCTCTGTCCCTTTAACCTCTCAGTGATCTTACTCTCTGTCCCGTTTACTTCCCCGTGAACTCATTCTCTGTCCATTTAACCTCCCCGTGATCTCACTCTCTGTCCCTTTAAACTCCCCGTGATCTCACTCACTCTCCCTTTAACCTCCCTGTGATCTCACTATCTGTCCCTTTAACCTACCCGTGATCTCAATCTCTGTCCCTTTAAACTCCCCGTGATCTCACTCACTCTCCCTTTAACCTCCCTGTGATCTCACTCTCTGTCCCTTTAAACTCCCCGTGATCTCACTCGCTGACCCTTTAACCTCCCCTTGATCTCACTCTCGCTCCCTTTAACCTCTCAGGTGAGCTCATTCTCTGTCCCTATAACCTCCCAGTAATCTGAAACTCTGTCCCTTTAAACTTCCCGTGATCTCACTCTCTGTCCAATTAACCTCCCAGTGATCACACTCTCTGTACCTTTAATCTCCCCGTGATCTCACTCTCTGTCCCATTAACTTCCCCGTGATCTCACTCTGTCCCTTTACCCTCCCCATGATCTCACACTCTGTCCCTTTAAACTTCCCGTAATCTCTCTAGCTGTCACATTAACTTTACCGAGATCTCACACTCTATCCCTTAAACCTCCCCGTTACCTCAATCTCTGTCCCTTTAAACTCCCCGTGATCTCACTCTCTGTCCATTTAACCTCCCCGTCATCTAACTCTCTGTCCCTTTAACCTCCATGTGATCTCACTCTCTGTCCCTTTAACCTCCCCGTGATCACACTCTTTGTCCCATTAACCTACCCGTGATCTCACTCTCTATCCTTTGAACCTCCCCCTCATCTCACTCTCTTTCCCTTTAACCTACCCGTATTCTCACTCTCTGTCCCTTTAAACTCGGCATGATCTCAATCTCTGTCAATTTAATCTGCCCATGACCTCATTCTCTGCCCCTTTAACCACCCCGTGATATCACACTCTGTCCCATTAACCTCCCCGTGATCTCACTATGTCCCATTAATCTTCCCGTGATCTCAACTCTGTCCCTTGATCCTGCCCGTGATCTCATTCTCAGTCCCTTTAACCTCCCCGTGATCTCCCTCTCTGTCCCTATAACCTCCCTCTGATCTCAGTCTCTGTCACTTAAAACAGCCCGTGATCTCACTCTCTGTCCTGTTAACCTCCCCCTGATCTCACTCTCTTTCCCTTTAACCTCCCAGTGATCACACTCTCTGTCCCTTTAACCTCCCCGTGATCTCACTCTCTGTTCCTTTATCCTGACCGCGATCTCACTCTCTGTCCCTTTAACTTCCCCGTGCTCTCATTCTCTATATCTTTAAGCTCCCCGTGAACTCATTCTCTGTCCATTTAACCTCCCCGTGATCTCACTCTCTATCCCTTTAACCTCCCCGTGATCTCACCCTCTGTTCCTTTATCCTGACCGCGATCTCACTCTCTGTCCCTTTAACTTCCCCGTGCTCTCATTCTCTATATCTCTAAGCTCCCCGTGAACTCATTCTCTGTCCATTTAACCTCCCCGTGATCTCACACTCTGTCCCTTTAAACTCCCCGTGATCTCACTCACTCTCCCTTTAACCTCCCCGTGATCTCACTCTGTCCCTTTACCCTCCCCATGATCTAACTCTATGTCCCTTTATCCTCCCCGTGATATCACTCTCTGTCCTGTTAACCTTCCCGTGATCGCACTCTCTGTCCCTTTAACCTCCCCGTGATCTCACTCTCTGTCCCTTTAACCTCCCCGTGATCTCACTCTCTGTATCTTTAAACTCTCCGTTATCTCACTCTCTTCCCTTGAAGCTCCCCGTGATCTCACTCTCTGTCCCTTTAACCTCCCCGTGATCTCACTCTCTGTCCCTTTAACCTCCCCGTGATCTCACTCTCTGTCCCTTTAACCTCCCCGTGATCTCACTCTCTGTATCTTTAAACTCCCCGTTATCTCACTCTCTTCCCTTTAAACTCCCCGTGATCTCACTCTCTGTCCATTTAACCTCCCAGTCATCTCACTCTCTGTCCCTTTAACCTCCCCGTGATCTCACTCTCTGTCCCTTTAACCTCCCCGTGATCTCACTCTCTGTATCTTTAAACTCTCCGTTATCTCACTCTCTTCCCTTGAATCTCCCCGTGATCTCACTCTCTGTCCCTTTTACCTCCCCGTGATCTCACTCAGTCCCTTTAATCTTCCCGTGATCTCATTCTCTGTCCCTTTCACCTCCCCGTGATCTCACTCTCTGTAACATTAACCTCCCTGTGATCTCACTCACTGACCCTTTAACCTCCCCTTGAGCTCACTCTCTGTCCCTTTAACTTCCCCGTTATCTCACTCTCTGTCCCATTAACCTTCCCGTGATCTCACTCTCTGTCCCTTTTACCTGACCGTGATCGCACTCTCTGTCCCTTTAATATCCCAGGGCTCTCATTCTCTGTCCCTTTAAGATCCCCGTGAACTCATTATCTGTCCATTTAACCTCCCCGTGACCTCACTCTCTGTCACATTAACTTTCCCGTGATCGCACTCTCTAACCCTTAAAGCTCCCCGTGATCTCACTCTCTGTACCTATAACCTCCCAATGATCTCACAGTCTGTCCCTTTAACATTCCCGTGATCTCACCCTCTGTCCATTTAACCTCTCCGTGATCTCACTTTCTGATCCTTTAACCTCCCAGCGATGTCACTCTCAGTCCATTTAACCTCCCCGCGATCTAACTCTCTGTACCTTTATCCTCCCCGTAATCTCACTCTCCGTCCCTTTAACCTCCCCGTGATCTCACTCTCTGTCCCTTTAACCTCCCCGTAATCTCACTCTCTGTCCCTTTAACCTCCCCGTAATCTCACTCTCTGTCCCTTTACCCCCCCTGTGATCTCACTCTCTGTCCCTTTAACGTGCACGTGATCTTGCACTCTGTCCATTTAACGTCCCCGTGATCTCACTCTCTGTCCCTTTAACCTCCCCGTGATCTCACTCACTGTCCCTTTAACCTCCCCGTGATCTCACTCTCTGTCCTTTAAGCTCCCGTGATCTCACTCTCTGCCCCTTTAAACTCCACGTTATCTCACTCTCTGTCCCTTGAAACTCCCCGTGATCTCACTCTCTGTCCATTTAACCTACCCGTCATCCAACTCTCTGTCCCTTTAACCTCCCCGTGATCACACTCTCTGTCCCTTTAACCTCTCCGTGATCTTACTCTCTGTCCCTTTAACCTCCCTGTGTCCTCACTCTCTGTCCTTTTAACCTCCCCGTGATCTCTCTCTGTCCCTTTTATCTTCCCATGATCTCATTCTCTGTCCCTTTCACCTCCCCGTGATCTCACTCTCTGTACCATTAACCTCCCCGTGATCTCACTCTCTGTCCCTTTAACCTCCCCGTGATCTCACTCTTGGTCACTTAAAACACCCCGTGATCTCACTCTCTCTCCTGTTATCCTCACCCTGATCTCACTCTCTGTCCCTTTAACCTCCCAGTCATCTCACTCTCTGTCCCATTAAGCTCCCCGTGATCTCACTCTCTGTACTTTTAACCTGACCGTGATCTCACTCTCTGTCCCTTTAATTTCCCAGTGCCCTCATTCTCTGTCCCTTTAAGATCCCCGTGAACTCATTCTCTGTCCATTTAACCTACCCGTGACCTCACTCTGTGTCCCTTTAACCTCCCCGTGATCTCACTCTCTCTCCCTTTAACATCCCAGTGATCTCACTCTCTGTACCTATAACCTCCCCATAATCTCACAGTCTGTCCCTTTAACATTCCCGTGATCTCACCCTCTGTCCATTTAACCTCCCCGTGATCACACTCTCTGTACCTTTATCCTCCCCGTGATCTCACTCTGAGACCCTTTAACCTCCCCGTGATCTCACTCTCTGTCCTTTAAGCTCCCGTGATCTCACTCTCTGCCCCTTTAAACTCCACGTTATCTCACTCTCTGTCCCTTGAAACTCCCCGTGATCTCACTCTCTGTCCATTTAACCTACCCGTCATCCAACTCTCTGTCCCTTTAACCTCCCCGTGATCACACTCTCTGTCCCTTTAACCTCTCCGTGATCTTACTCTCTGTCCCTTTAACCTCCCTGTGTCCTCACTCTCTGTCCGTTTAACCTCCCCGTGATCTCTCTCTGTCCCTTTTATCTTCCCATGATCTCATTCTCTGTCCCTTTCACCTCCCCGTGATCTCACTCTCTGTACCATTAACCTCCCCGTGATCTCACTCTCTGTCCCTTTAACCTCCCCGTGATCTCACTCTTGGTCACTTAAAACACCCTGTGATCTCACTCTCTCTCCTGTTATCCTCACCCTGATCTCACTCTCTGTCCCTTTAACCTCCCAGTCATCTCACTCTCTGTCCCATTAAGCTCCCCGTGATCTCACTCTCTGTACTTTTAACCTGACCGTGATCTCACTCTCTGTCCCTTTAATTTCCCAGTGCCCTCATTCTCTGTCCCTTTAAGATCCCCGTGAACTCATTCTCTGTCCATTTAACCTACCCGTGACCTCACTCTGTGTCCCTTTAACCTCCCCGTGATCTCACTCTCTCTCCCTTTAACATCCCAGTGATCTCACTCTCTGTACCTATAACCTCCCCATAATCTCACAGTCTGTCCCTTTAACATTCCCGTGATCTCACCCTCTGTCCATTTAACCTCCCCGTGATCACACTCTCTGTACCTTTATCCTCCCCGTGATCTCACTCTGAGACCCTTTAACCTCCCCGTGATCTCACTCTCTGTCCCTTTTACGTCCCCGTGATCTCACTCTCTGTCCCTTTAACCTCCCCGTGATCTCACTGTCTGTCCCTTTTACGTCCCCGTGATCTCATTCACTGTCCCTTTAACCTCCCCGTGATCTCACTCTCTGTCCCTTCAACATCCTGGTGATCTCACTCTCTGTCCCTTTAACCTCCCCGTGATCTCACTCTCTGTCCATTTAACCTGCCCGTGATCTCATTCTCTGTCCCTTAAACCTCACCGTGATCTCACTCTCTGTCCCTTTAACCTCCCGGTGATCTCACTCTCTGTCCCTTTAACCTCATCGTGATCTCACTCTCTGTCCCTTTAACCTCCCCGTATTCTCACTCTCTGTCCCTTTAACCTCCCGGTGATCTCACTCTCTGTCCCTTTAACCTCATCGTGATCTCACTCTCTGTCCCTTTAACCTCCCCGTATTCTCACTCTCTGTCCCTTTAAACTGCGCATGATCTCAATCTCTGTCCCTTTCATCTGCCCGTAATCTCACTCTCTGTCCCTTTCACCTCCCTTTTGAGCTCACTATCTGTCCCTTTTACCTCCTAGTGATCTCACTATCTGTCCCTTTAACCTCCTCGTTAACTCTCTCTATCCCTTTAACCTCCCAGTAATCTCACTCCCTGTCCCTTTAACCTCTCCGTGATCTCAGTCTCTATCCCTTAAACCTCCACGTGATATCACTCTCTGTCTCTTTATCCTACCCGTGATCTCACTCTCTGTCCCATTAACATTCCCGGGATCTCACCCTCTGTCCATTTAACCTCCCCGTAATCTCAAACTCTGTTCGTTTATACTTCCCGTGATCTCACTCTCTGTCCAGTTAACCTTCCCGTGATCACACTCTCTGTCCCTTTAAACTACCCGTGATCTCACTCTCTGTCCCTTTAGCCTCCCCGTGATCTCACTCACTGTCCCATTAAATATCCCGTGATCGCACTCTCTATCCCTTAAAGCTCCCCGTGATCTCACTCTCTGTCCCTTTATCCTCCCCGTGATCTCACTCTCTGTTTCTTTAAACTCCCCGTTATCTCACTCTCTTCCCTTTAAACTTCCCGTGTTCTCACTCTCTGTCCATTTAACCTCCCAGTCATCTAACTCTCTGTCCCTTTAACCTCCCCGTGATCACACTCTCTGTCCCTTTTACCTCCCCGTGATCTCACTCTGTCCCTTTAATCTTCCCGTGATCTCATTCTCTGTCCCTTTCACCTCCCCGTGATCTCACTCTCTGTACCATTAACCTCCCCGTGATCTCACTCACTATCCCTTTAACCTCCCCTTGAGCTCACTCTTTGTCCCTTTAACTTCCCCGCTATCTCACTCTCTGTCCCATTAACCTTCCCGTGATCTCACTCTCTGTCCCTTTTACCTGACCGTGATCGCACTCTCTGTCCCTTTAATATCCCCGTGCTCTCATTCTCTGTCCTTTTAAGCTCCCCGTGAACTCATTATCTGTCCATTTAACCTCCCCGTGACCTCACTCTCTGTCACATTAACTTTCCCGTGATCGCACTCTCTGTCCATTAAAGCTCTACGTGATCTCACTCTCTGTACCTATAACCTCCAAATGATCTCACAGTCTGTCCCTTTAACATTCCCGTGATCTCACCCTCTGTCCATTTAACCTCTCCGTGATCTCACTTTCTGATCCTTTAACCTCCCAGCGATGTCACTCTCAGTCCATTTAACCTCCCCGCGATCTAACTCTCTGTACCTTTATCCTCCCCGTAATCTCACTCTCTGTCCCTTTAACCTCCCCGTGATCTCACTCTCTGTCCATTTAACCTCTCCGAGATCTCATTATCTGTCCCTTTAACCTCCCCGTGATCTCTCTCTGTCGCTTAAACCTCCCCGTGACCTCACTCTCTGTCCCTTTGACCTCTCCGTGATCTCAGACTCTGTCCCTTTAACTTACCATTGATCTCACTCTCTGTCCCTTTAAACTCCCAGTGATCTCACTCTCTCTCCCTTTAACCTTCCCGTGATCTCACTCTGTCCCTTTAACCTTCCCTTATCTCATTCTCTGTTCCTTTAACTGTTCCCCTGATCTCAATCTCTGTCCCTTTAATAGTCCCTGCTCTCTCTCTGTCCCTTTAGCTGTCCCTGATATTACTCTTTGTCCCTATAACTGTCCGCCTGATCTCACTCTCTGTCCCTTTAACTGTCCCCCGAACCCACTCTCTTTCCCTTTAATAGTCCCTGATCTCTCTCTGTGCCTTTAGCTGTCCCTGATCTCACTCCCTGTCCCTTTAACCTCCCCATGATCTCACAGTCTGTCCCTTTAACATTCCCGTGATCTCTCCCTCTGTCCATTTAACCTCCCCGTGATCACATTCCCTGTACCTTTATCCTCCCCGTGATCTCACCCTCTGTCCCTTTAACCTCCCCGTGATCGCACTCTCTGTCCCTTTTACCTCCCCGTGATCTCACTCTCTGTCCCTTTAACCTCCCCATGATCTCACTCTCTGTCCCTTTAAACTTCCCATGATCTCAATCTCTGTCCCTTTAATCTCCGCGTGATCTCATTCTCTTTCCCTTTAACCTCCCCGTGATCTCACTCTCTGTCCCTTTAACCTCATCGTGATCTCACTCTCTGTCCCTGTAACCTCCTCGTGATCTCGCTATCTGTCCCTTTAACCTCCCCGTGATCTCACTCTGTCGCTTTAACCTCCCCGTCTTCCTACTATCTGTCCCTTTAATCTCCCCGTGAAATCACTCTCTGTCCCTTTAACCTCTCCGTGATCTCACTCTCTGTCCCATTAACCTCTCCGTGATCTCACTCTCTGTACCTTTTACTTCCCCGTGAACTCATTCTCTGTCCATTTTACCTCCCCGTGATCTCCCTCTCTGTCCCTTTAAACTCCCCGTGATCTCACTCTCTCTCCCTTTAACTTCCCTGTGATCTCACTCTCTGTCCCTTTAAACTCCCCGTGATCTCACGCTCTCTCCCTTTAACTTCCCTGTAATCTCACTCTCTGTCCCTTTAACCTCCCCGTGATCTCACTCTCTGCTCCTTTAACCTCCCCGTGATCTCATTCTCTGTCCATTTAACCTCCCCGTGATCTCACTCTCTGTCCCTTTAACCGCCCCGTGCTCTCAATCTCTGTACCTTTAACCTCCCCATGATCTCACTCTCTTTCCCTTTAACCTTCCCGTCATCTCACTCTGTCCCTTTAACCTTCCCTGATCTCATTGTCTTTTCCTTTAACTGTTCCCCTGATCTCAATCTCTGTCCCATTAATTGTCCCCTTGATATCACTCTCAGTCCCTTTAACTGGCCCCCGATCTCACTCTCTGTCCCTTTAATAGTCCCTGCTCTCTCTCTGTCCCTTTATATGTCCCTGATATCTCACTTTGTCCGTTTAACTGTCCCCCGATTCCACTCTCTGTCCCTTTAATAGTCCCTGATCTCTCTCTTTCCCTTTAGCTGTCCCTGATCTCACTCTCTGTCCCTTTAACCTCCCCGCGATCTCACTCTCTGTCCCTTTAACACTCCCCATGATCTAACAGTCTGTCCCTTTAACCTCCCCGTGATCTCACCCTCTGTCCATTTAACCTCCCCATGATCACACTCTCTGTACCTTTATCCGCACCGTGACCTCACTCTCTGTCCCTTTAACGTCCGCGTAATCACACTCTCTGTCCCTTTAACGTACACGTGATCTCGCACTCTGTCCCTTTAATCTCCTCGTGATCTCACTCTCCGTCCCTTTAACCTCCCCGTAATCTCAATCTATTTTCCTTTTACCTCCCCGTGATATCACTCTCTGTCCCTTTAACCTCCCCGTGATCTCACTCTCTGTCCCTTTAACCTCCCCGTATTCTCACTATCTGTCCCTTTAAACTCCCCATGATCTCAATCTCTGTCCCATTAATCTGCCCGTGATCTCATTCTCTATCCCTTTAACCTCCCCGTGATCTCATTCTCTGTCCCTTTAACCTCCTCGTGATCACACTATCTGTCCCTTTCACCTCCCGGTGATCTCACTCTGTCCCTTTAACCTCCCCGTCAACTCTCGCTGTCCCTTTAACCTCCCCGTAATCTCACTCCCTGTCCCTTAAACCTCCCCGTGATCTCAGTTTCTGTCCCTTTAACCACCCCTTGATCTCACTCTCTGTCCCATTAACCTCCCCCTGTTCTCACTGTCTGTCCCCTTAGCTTTCCCGTGATCTCACTCTCTATCCCTTAAACTTCCTCGTGATATCAGTCTCTGTCCCATAAACCTCCCCGTGATCTCACTCTCTGTCCCTTTAACCTCCCCGTGATCTCACTCTCTGTCCCTTTACCCTCCCCGTGATCTCAAACTCTGTCCCTTTAACGTACCAGTGATCTCACTCTGTCCCTTTCACCTCCCCGTGATCTCAATCTCTGTCCCTTTAACGTCCCATTGAACTCACACTGTCCATTTAATCTTCCCGTGATCTCAAACTCTGTCCATTTAACCTGCCCATGGTCTCACTCTCTGACCATTTAACCTCACTGTGATCTCATTCTCTGTCCCTTTCACCTCCCCGTGATCTCACTCCCTGTCCCATTAACCACCCCGTGATCTCACTCTCTGTCCGTTTAACCTCCCCGTGATCTCACTCTATGTACATTTAACTTCCCCGTGATCTCACACTCTGTCCCTTTAATCTCCCTGATTTAGCACTCTGTCCCTTTAACCTCCCCGTGATCTCAGTCTGTGTCCCTTTAACCTCCCCGTGATCTCATTCTCTGTCCCTTTAACCTCCCTGATCTAGCTCTCTGTCCCATTAACCTACCCGTGGTCTCACTCTCTGTCCCTTTAACCTCCCCGTGATCTCATTCTCTGTCCCTTTAACCTCCCTGATCTAGCTCTCTGTCCCATTAACCTACCCGTGATCTCACTCTCTGTCCCTTTGACCTCCCCGTGATCTCACTCTCTGTCCCTTTCACCTCCCCTTGATCTCACTCTCTATCCGATTTACATTCCCGTGATCGCATTCATTATCCCTTAAACCTCCCAGTTTTTGCACTCTCTGTCCCTATATCCTCCCCGTGATCTCACTCTCTGTCCCTTTAATCTCCCCGTGAACTCATTCTCTGTTCATTTACCCTCCCCGTGATCTCACTCTCTGTCCCTTTAACCTTCCCTGATCTCATTCTCTGTTCCTTTAACTGTTCCCCTGATCTCCATCTCTGTCCCTTTAATAGTCCCTGCTCTCTCTCTGTCCCTTTAGCTGTCCCTGATATCACTCTTTGTCCCTTTAACTGTTCCCCTGATCTCACTCTCTGTCCCTTTAACTGTCCCCCGATCCCACTCTCTGCCCCTTTAATAGTCCCTGATCTCTCTCTGTCCCTTTAGCTGTCCCTGATCTCACTCTCTGTCCCATTAACCTCCCCATGATCTCACAGTCTGTCCCTTTAACATTCCCGTGATCTCACCCTCAGTCCATTTAACCTCCCCGTGATCATATTCTCTGTACCTTTATCCTCCCCGTGATCTCACTCTCTGTCCCTTTAATCTCCCTGATTTAGCACTCTGTCCCTTTAACATCCCCGTGATCACACTCTCTGTCCCTTAAAGCTCACCGTGATATCAATCTCTGTCCCTTTAACCTGCCCATGATCTCATTCTCTGTCCCTTTAACCTCCCCGTGATCTCACTCTCTGTCCCATTAACCTCCCGGTGATCTCACTCTCTGTCCCTTTAATCTCCCCGTGAACTCATTCTCTGTTCATTTACCCTCCCCGTGATCTCACTCTCTGTCCCTTTAACTTACCCTTGATCTCACTCTCTGTCCCTTTAAACTCCCAGTGATCTCACTCTCTCTCCCTTTAACCTTCCCGTGATCTCACGCTGTCCCTTTAACCTCCCCGTGATCTCACTCTCCGTACCGTTAACCTCCCCCTGATCTCACTCTCTTTCCCATTAACCTCCCCTTAATTTCACTCTCTGTCCCTTTAACGTACACGTGATCTCGCACTCTGTCTCTTAAACCTCCTAGTGATCTCACCCGAACGCTTTAACCTCCCCGTAATCTCTCACTGTCCCTTTAACCACCCCGTGATATCTCTCTCTGTCCCTTTTACCTCCCCGTGATCACACACTCTGTCCCTTTTATCTCCCCGTGATCTCACTCTCTGTCCCGTTAAACTCCCCATGATCTGAATCTCTGTTTCCTTAACCTCCCCGTGATCTCACTCTCTTTCCTTTAACCTCCCCGTGATCTCACTCCCTGTCCCTTTAACCTCCCCGTGATCTCACTCTCTGTCCATTTAACCTCCCCGTCTTCCTACTCTCTGTCCCTTTAATCTCCCCGTGAACTCACTCTCTGTCACTTTAACCTCTCTGTGATCTCACTCTCTGTCCCATTAAACTCTCCGTGATCTCACTCTCTCTCCCTTTAACTTCCCCGTGATCTCACTCTCTGTCCCTTTAACCTCCCTGTGATCTCACTCTCTGCCCCTTTAACCTCCCCGTGATCTCACTCTCTGTCCATTTAACCTCCCCGTGATCTCACTCTCTGTCCCTTTAAACTCCCCAGGATCTCAATCTCTGTCCCTTTAATCTCCCCGTGATCTCATTCTCCATCCCTTTAACCTCCCGTCATCTCACTCTCTGTCCCTTTAACCTCCCGATGATCTCACTCTGTCGCTTTAACCTCCCCGTTAACTCTCCCTGTCCCTTTAACCTCCGCGTGATCTCACTCTCTGTCCCTTTAACCTCCCCGTTATCTCACTCTCTTTCCTTTTCCCTCCCCGTGATCTCAATCTCTGTCCCTTTAACCTTCCCGTGATCTCACTCTCTGTCTCTTTAACCTCCCCGTGATCTCACTCTCTGTCCATTTAACCTCCCCGTCTTCCTACTCTCTGTCCCTTTAATCTCCCCGTGAACTCACTCTCTGTCCCTTTAACCTCTCCGTGATCTCACTCTCTTTCCCATTAACCTCTCCGTGATCTCACACTCTGTCCCTTTTACTTCCCCGTGAACTCATTCTCTGTCCATTTTATCTCCCCGTGATCTCACTCTCTGTCCCTTTAAACTCCCGGTGATCTCACTCTCTCTCCCTTTAACTTCCCTGTGATCTCACTCTCTGTCCCTTTAACCTCCCCGTGATCTCACTCTCTGCCCCTTTAACCTTCCCGTGATCTCACTCTGTCCATTTAACTGTCCCCCGATCGCACTCTCTGTCCCTTTAATAGTACCTGAACTCTGTCCCTTTAGCTGTCCCTGATCTCATTCCCTGTCACTTTAACCTCCACATGATCTCACAGTCTGTCCCTTTAACATTTCCATGATCACACTCTCTGTCCATTTAACCTCCCCGTGATCACATTCTCTGTACCTTTATCCTCCCCGTGATCTCACTCTCTGTCCCTTTCACCTCCCCGTGATCTCTGTCTTTCCATCTAAACTCCCAGTGTTCTCACTCTCTGTCCCTTTAACCTCCCCGTGATCTCACTCTCTGTCCCTTTTACCTCCCCGTGATCTCACTCTCTGTACCTTTCAATTCCCGTGAACTCACTCTCTGTCCCTTTAACTGCCCCGTGAACTCACTCTCTGTCCCTTTAACCTCTCCGTGATCTCACTCTCTGTCCCATTAACCTCTCCGTGATCTTACTCTCTGTCCCTTTTACTTCCCCGTGAACTCATTCTCTGTCCATTTTATCTCCCCGTGATCTCACTCTCTGTCCCATTAAACTCCCCGTGATCTCACTCTCTCTCCCTTTAACTTCCCTGTGATCTCTCTCTCTGTCCCTTTAACCTCCCCGTGATCTCTGTCTTTCCATCTAAACTCCCAGTGTTCTCACTCTCTGTCCCTTTAACCTCCCCGTGATCTCACTCTCAGCCCCTTTAACCTCCCCGTGATCTCACTGTCTGTCCATTTAACCTCCCCGTGATCTCACTCTCTGTCCCTTTAACCGCTCCGTGATCTCAATCTCTGTACCTTTAACATCCCCGTGATCTCACTCTCTTTCACTATAACCTTCCCGTGATCTCACTCTGTCCCTTTAACCTTCCCTGATCTCATTCTCTTTTCCTTTAACTGTTCCCCTGATCTCAATCTCTGTCCCATTAATTGTCCCCTTGATATCACTCTCTGTCACTTTAAATGGCCCCCGATCTCACTCTCTGTCCCTTTAATAGTCCCTGCTATCTCTCTGTCCCTTTATATGTCCCTGATATCTCACTTTGTCCCTTTAACTGTCACCCTGATCTCACTCTCTGTCCCTTTAACTGTCCCCCGATCCCACTCTCTGTCCCTTTCATAGTCCCTGATCTCTCTCTTTCCCCTTAGCTGTCCCTGATCTCACTCTCTGTCCCTTTAACCTCCTCATGATCTCACTCTCTGTCCATTTAACCTCCCCGTGATTTCTCTCTGTCGCTTTAACCTCCCCGTAATCTCTCTCTGTCCCTTTAACCACCCCGTGATCTCACTCTATCTCCCTTTAACGTCCCCGTGATCTCACTCTTTGTCCCATTAAATTCCCCGTGATCTCACTCTCCGTCCCTTTAAACTCCCCGTGATCTCACTCTCTGACCCATTAACGTCCGTGTAATCACACTCTCTGTCCCTTTAACGTACATGTGATCTCACTCTCTCTCCATTTAACCTCCCCGTCATCTAACTCTCTGTCCCTTTAACCTCCCCGTGATCTCACTCACTGTCCCTTTTACCTCCCCGTGATCTCACTCACTATCCCTTTCACCTCCCCTTGATCTCACTCTCTATCCCATTAACTTCTCGTGATAGCATTCACTATCCCTTCAACCTTCCAGTGATCTCACTCTCTGTCCCTTTATCCTCCCCCTGATCTCACTCTCTGTCCCTTTAATCTCCCTGATTTAGCACTCTGTCCCTTTAACATCCCTGTGATCTCACTCTCTGTCCCTTAAAGCTCACCGTGATATCAATCTCTGTCCCATTAACCTGCCCGTGATCTCATTCTCTGTCCCTTTAACCTCCCCGTGATCTCACTCTCTGACCCTTTAACCTCCCCGTGATCTCACTCTCTGTCCCTTTAACCTCCCCGTGATCTCACTCTCTGTCCCTTAAAGCTCCCAGTCATTCACTCACTGTCCCTTTAACCTCCCCGTGATCACACTCTCTGTCCCTTTAACCTCCCCGTGATCTCACTCTCTGTCCCTTTACCCTCCCCGTGATCTCACTCTATGTCCCTTTACCCTCCCCGTGATCTGACACTCTGTCCCTTTAATCTCCCTGATTTAGCACTCTGTCCCTTTAACCTCCCCGTGATCTCAGTCTGTGTCCCTTTAACCTCCCCGTGATCTCATTCTCTGTCCCTTTAACCTCCCTGATCTAGCTCTCTGTCCCATTAACCTACCCGTGGTCTCACTCTCTGTCCCTTTAACCTCCCCGTGATCTCACCTTCTTTCTTTTTAACTTCCCCGTGATCTCACTCTCTGTCCCTTAATCTCCCTGATTTAGCATTCTGTCCCTTTAACATCCCCGTGATCTGACTCTCTGTCCCTTAAAGCTCACCGTGATATCAATCTCTGTCCTTTTAACCTGCCCGTGATCTCATTCTCTGTCCCTTTAACCTCCCCGTGATCTCACTCTCTGTCCTATTAACCTCCCGGTGATCTCACTCTCTGTCCCTTTAACCTCCCCGTGATCTCACTCTCTGTCCTTTTAACCTCCTCGTGATCTCACTCTCTGTCCCTTAAACCTCCCAGTCATCTCACTCACTGTCCCTTTAACCTCCCCGTGATCTCACTCTCTGTCCCGTAAACCTTCCCGTGATCTCAGTCTTTGTGCCTTTAAACTTCCCGTGATCTCACTCTCTGTCCATTTAACCTCCCCGTGATCTCACTCTCTGTCCCTTTGACCTCCCCGTGATCTCAATCTCTGTCCCATTAACCTCCCCGTGATCTCACTCACTGTACCTTTAAACTCCCCTTGATCTCACTCTCTATCCCATTAACTTCTCGTGATAGCATTCACTATCCCTTCAACCTTCCAGTGATCTCACTCTCTGTCCCTTTATCCTCCCCATGATCTCACTCTCTGTCCCTTTAATCTCCCCGTGAACTCATTCTCTGTTCATTTAACCTCCCCGTCATCTCACTTTCTGTCCCTTTAACTTACCCTTGATCTCACGCTCTGTCCCTTTAAACTCCCCGTGATCTCACTCTCTCTCCCTTTAACCTTCCCGTGATCTCACTCTGTCCCTTTAACCTTCCCTGATCTCATTCTCTGTTCTTTTAACTGTTCCCCTGATCTCCATCTCTGTCCCTTTAATAGTCCCTGCTCTCTCTCTGTCCCTTTAGATGTCCCTGATATCACTCTTTGTCCCTTTAACTGTTCCCCTGATCTCACTCTCTGTCCCTTTAACTGTCCCCCGATCCCACTCTCTGTCCCTTTAATAGTCCCTGATCTCTCTCTGTCCCTTTAGCTGTCCCTGATCTCACTCTCTGTCCCTTTAACCTCCCCATGATCTCACAGTCTGTCCCTTTAACATTCCCGTGATCTCACCCTCAGTCCATTTAACCTCCCTGATTTAGCACTCTGTCCATTTAGCATCCCCGTGATCTCACTCTCTGTCCCTTAAAGCTCACCGTGATATCAATCTCTGTCCCTTTAACCTCCCCGTGATCTCACTCTCAGCCCCTTTAACCTCCCCGTGATCTCACTGTCTGTCCATTTAACCTCCCCGTGATCTCACTCTCTGTCCCTTTAACTGCTCCGTGATCTCAATCTCTGTACCTTTAACATCCCCGTGATCTCACTCTCTTTCACTTTAACCTTCCCGTGATCTCACTCTGTCCCTTTAACCTTCCCTGATCTCATTCTCTGTTCCTTTAACTGTTCCCCTGATCTCAATCTCTGTCCCATTAATTGTCCCCTTGATATCACTCTCTGTCGCTTTAAATGGCCCCCGATTTCACTCTCTGTCCCTTTAATAGTCCCTGCTCTCTCTCTGTCCCTTTATATGTCCCTGATATCTCACTTTGTCCCTTTAACTGTCACCCTGATCTCACTCTCTGTCCCTTTAACTGTCCCCCGATCCCACTCTCTGTCCCTTTAATAGTCCCTGATCTCTCTCTTTCCCTTTAGCTGTCCCTGATCTCACTCTCTGTCCCTTTAACCTCCTCATGATCTCACTCTCTGTCCATTTAACCTTCCCGTGATTTCTCTCTGTCGCTTTAACCTCCCCGTAATCTCTCTCTGTCCCTTTAACCACCCCGTGATCTCACTCTATCTCCCTTTAACGTCCCCGTGATCTCACTCTTTGTCCCATTAAACTCCACGTGATCTCACTCTCTTTCCTTTTAAAACTCCCCATGAGCTCACAGTCTGTCCCTTTAACATTCCCGTGATCTCACCCTCTGTCCATTTAACCTCCCCGTGATCACACTCTCTGTACCTTTAACGTCCCCGTGATCTCACTCTCCGTCCCTTTAACCTCCCCGTGATCTCACTCTCTGTCCCATTAACGTCCGCGTAATCACACTCTCTGTCCCTTTAACGTACATGTGATCTCACTCTCTCTCCATTTAACCTCCCCGTCATCTAACTCTCTGTCCCTTTAACCTCCCCGTGATCTCACTCACTGTCCCTTTAAACTCCCCGTGATCTCACTCACTATCCCTTTCACCTCCCCTTGATCTCACTCTCTATCCCATTAACTTCTCGTGATAGCATTCACTATCCCTTCAACCTTCCAGTGATCTCACTCTCTGTCCCTTTATCCTCCCCATGATCTCACTCTCTGTCCCTTTAATCTCCCCGTGAACTCATTCTCTGTTCATTTAACCTCCCTGTCATCTCACTTTCTGTCCCTTTAACTTACCCTTGATCTCACGCTCTGTCCCTTTAAACTCCCCGTGATCTCACTCTCTCTCCCTTTAACCTTCCCGTGATCTCACTCTGTCCCTTTAACCTTCCCTGATCTCATTCTCTGTTCCTTTAACTGTTCCGCTGATCTCCATCTCTGTCCCTTTAATAGTCCCTGCTCTCTCTCTGTCCCTTTAGCTGTCCCTGATATCACTCTTTGTCCCTTTAACTGTTCCCCTGATCTGACTCTCTGTCCCTTTAACTGTCCCCCGATCCCACTCTCTGTCCCTTTAATAGTCCCTGATCTCTCTCTGTCCCTTTAGCTGTCCATGATCTCATTCTCTGTCCCTTTAACCTCCCCATGATCTCACAGTCTGTCCCTTTAACATTCCCGTGATCTCACCCTCAGTCCATTTAACCTCCCCGTGATCATATTCTCTGTACCTTTATCCTCCCCGTGATCTCACTCTCAGTCCCTTTAATCTCCCTGATTTAGCACTCTGTCCCTTTAACATCCCTGTGATCTCACTCTCTGTCCCTTAAAGCTCACCGTGATATCAATCTCTGTCCCATTAACCTGCCCGTGATATCATTCTCTGTCCCGTTAACCTCCCCGTGATCTCACTCTCTGTCCCATTAACCTCTCGGTGATCTCACTCTCTGTCCCTTTAACCTCCCCGTGACCTCACTCTCTGTCCCTTAAACCTCCCAGTCATTCACTCACTGTCCCTTTAACCTCCCCGTGATCTCACTCTCTGTCCCGTTAACCTTCCCGTGATCTCAGTCTTTGTCCCTTTAAACTTCCATTGATGTCACTCTCTGTCCCTTTGACTTCCCCGTGATCTCACTCTCTGTCCCTTTGACCTCCCCGTGATCTCACTCTCTGTCCCTTTCACCTCCCCTTGATCTCACTCTCTATCCGATTTACATTCCCGTGATCGCATTCACTATCCCTTAAACCTCCCAGTTTTTTGCACTCTCTGTCCCTATATCCTCCCCGTGATCTCACTCTCTGTCCCTTTAATCTCCCCGTGAACTCATTCTCTGTTCATTTACCCTCCCCGTGATCTCACTCTCTGTCCCTTTAACTTATCCTTGATCTCACTCTCTGTCCCTTTAAACTCCCAGTGATCTCACTCTCTCTCCCTTTAACCTTCCCGTGATCTCACGCTGTCCCTTTCACCTCCCCGTGATCTCACTCTCCGTACCGTTAACCTCCCCCTGATCTCACTCTCTGTCCCATTAACCTCCCCTTAATTTCACTCTCTGTCCCTTTAACGTACACGTGATCTCGCACTCTGTCTCTTAAACCTCCTAGTGATCTCACCCGAACGCTTTAATCTCCCCGTAATCTCTCACTGTCCCTTTAACCTTCCCGTGATCTCACTCTGTCCCTTTAACCTTCCCTGATCTCATTCTCTGTTCCTTTAACTGTTCCCCTGATCTCCATCTCTGTCCCTTTAATAGTCCCTGCTCTCTCTCTGTCCCTTTAGCTGTCCCTGATATCACTCTTTGTCCCTTTAACTGTTCCCCTGATCTCACTCTCTGTCCCTTTAACTGTCCCCCGATCCCACTCTCTGTCCCTTTAATAGTCCCTGATCTCTCTCTGTCCCTTTAGCTGTCCCTGATATCACCCTCTGTCCCTTTAACCTCCCCATCATCTCACAGTCTGTCCCTTTAACATTCCCGTGATCTCACCCTCAGTCCATTTAACCTCCCTGATTTAGCACTCTGTCCATTTAACATCCCCGTGATCTCACTCTCTGTCCCTTAAAACTCACCGTGATATCAATCTCTGTCCATTTAACCTCCCCGTGATCTCACTCTCTGTCCCTTTAACCGCTCCGTGATCTCAATCTCTGTACCTTTAACATCCCCGTGATCTCACTCTCTTTCACTTTAACCTTCCCGTGATCTCACTCTGTCCCTTTAACCTTCCCTGATCTCATTCTCTTTTCCTTTAACTGTTCCCCTGATCTCAATCTCTGTCCCATTAATTGTCCCCTTGATATCACTCTCTGTCGCTTTAAATGGCCCCCGATTTCACTCTCTGTCCCTTTAATAGTCCCTGCTCTCTCTCTGTCCCTTTATATGTCCCTGATATCTCACTTTGTCCCTTTAACTGTCACCCTGATCTCACTCTCTGTCCCTTTAACTGTCCCCCAATCCCACTCTCTGTCCCTTTAATAGTCCCTGATCTCTCTCTTTCCCTTTAGCTGTCCCTGATCTCACTCTCTGTCCCTTTAACCTCCTCATGATCTCACTCTCTGTCCATTTAACCTTCCCGTGATTTCTCTCTGTCGCTTTAACCTCCCCGTAATCTCTCTCTGTCCCTTTAACCACCCCGTGATCCCAATCTTTGTCCCATTAAACTCCCCGTGATCTCACTCTCTTTCCTTTTAAAACTCCCCATGAGCTCACAGTCTGTCCCTTTAACATTCCCGTGATCTCACCCTCTGTCCATTTAACCTCCCCGTGATCACACTCTCTGTACCTTTAACGTCCCCGTGATCTCACTCTCCGTCCCTTTAAACTCCCCGTGATCTCACTCTCTGTCCCATTAACATCCGCGTAATCACACTCTCTGTCCCTTTAACGTACATGTGATCTCACTCTCTCTCCATTTAACCTCCCCGTCATCTAACTCTCTGTCCCTTTAACCTCCCCGTGATCTCACTCACTGTCCCTTTAAACTCCCCGTGATCTCACTCACTATCCCTTTCACCTCCCCTTGATCTCACTCTCTATCCCATTAACTTTTCGTGATAGCATTCACTATCCCTTCAACCTTCCAGTGATCTCACTCTCTGTCCCTTTATCCTCCCCATGATCTCACTCTCTGTCCCTTTAATCTCCCCGTGAACTCATTCTCTGTTCATTTAACCTCCCCGTCATCTCACTTTCTGTCCCTTTAACTTACCCTGGATCTCACGCTCTGTCCCTTTAAACTCCCCGTGATCTCACTCTCTCTCCCTTTAACCTTCCCGTGATCTCACTCTGTCCCTTTAACCTTCCCTGATTTCATTCTCTGTTCCTTTAACTGTTCCGCTGATCTCCATCTCTGTCCCTTTAATAGTCCCTGCTCTCTCTCTGTCCCTTTAGCTGTCCCTGATATCACTCTTTGTCCCTTTAACTGTTCCCCTGATCTCACTCTCTGTCCCTTTAACTGTCCCCCGATCCCACTCTCTGTCCCTTTAATAGTCCTGATCTCTCTCTGTCCCTTTAGCTGTCCATGATCTCATTCTCTGTACCTTTAACCTCCCCATGATCTCACAGTCTGTCCCTTTAACATTCCCGTGATCTCACCCTCAGTCCATTTAACCTCCCCGTGATCATATTCTCTGTACCTTTATCCTCCCCGTGATCTCACTCTCTGTCCCTTTAATCTCCCTGATTTAGCACTCTGTCCCTTTAACATCCCCGTGATCTCACACTCTGTCCCTTAAAGCTCACCGTGATATCAATCTCTGTCCCATTAACCTGCCCGTGATCTCATTCTCTGTCCCTTTAACCTCCCCGTGATCTCACTCTCTGTCCCATTAACCTCCCGGTGATCTCACTCTCTGACCCTTTAACCTCCCCGTGATCTCACTCTCTGTCCCTTTAACCTCCCCGTGATCTCACTCTCTGTCCCTTAAGCCTCCCAGTCATTCACTCACTGTCCCTTTAACCTCCCCGTGATCACACTCTCTGTCCCGTTAACCTTCCCGTGATCTCAGTCTTTGTCCCTTTAAACTTCCATTGATCTCACTCTCTGTCCCTTTGACTTCCCCGTGATCTCACTCTCTGTCCCTTTCACCTCCCCTTGATCTCACTCTCTATCCGATTTACATTCCCGTGATCGCATTCACTATCCCTTAAACCTCCCAGTTTTTGCACTCTCTGTCCCTATATCCTCCCCGTGATCTCACTCTCTGTCCCTTTAATCTCCCCGTGAACTCATTCTCTGTTCATTTACCCTCCCCGTGATCTCACTCTCTGTCCCTTTAACTTACCCTTGATCTCACTCTCTGTCCCTTTAAACTCCCAGTGATCTCACTCTCTCTCCCTTTAACCTTCCCGTGATCTCACGCTGTCCCTTTAACCTCCCCGTGATCTCACTCTCCGTACCGTTAACCTCCCCCTGATCTCACTCTCTGTCCCATTAACCTCCCCTTAATTTCACTCTCTGTCCCTTTAACGTACACGTGATCTCGCACTCTGTCTCTTAAACCTCCTAGTGATCTCACCCGAACGCTTTAACCTCCCCGTAATCTCTCACTGTCCCTTTAACCTTCCCATGATCTCTCTCTCTGTCCCTTTTACCTCCCCGTGATCACACTATCTGTCCCTTTTACCTCCCCGTGATCTCACTCTCTTTCCTTTAACCTCCCCGTGATCTCACTCTCTGCCCCTTTAACGTCCCCGTGATCTCACTCTCTGTCCCATTAACCTCCCCATGATCTCACACTCTGTCCCTTTAACCTCCCCGTGATCTCACTCTCATTCCCTTTACTCTCCCTGATTTAGCACTCTGTCCCTTTAACATCCCCGTGATCTCTTTCTCTGTCCCTTAAAGCTCAGCGTGATATCAATCTCTGTCCCTTTAACCTGCCCGTGATCTCACTCACTGTACCTTTAACCTCCGCGTGATCTCACTCTCTGTCCCGTTAACCTTCCCGTGATCTCAGTCTTTGTCCCTTTAAACTTCCCTTGATCTCACGCTCTGTCCCTTTGACCTCCCCGTGATCTCACTGTCTGTCCCTTTAACCTCCCCGTGATCTCACTCTCTGTCCCTTTGACCTCCCCGTGATCTCAATCTCTGTC